>NC_052509.1:8223765-8367519 GCF_014356525.2 Nilaparvata lugens
ATATCCTCTTGACCTTTGTCCCCAATAGATCATGAGGTTGAACCCCCAAGCTAGAAGATCACGAGCCGCTACTGTGTGGCACACTCACACAACTTTCCTTGCCGTTATGAAAATTGATCACCTGACGCTAGTGTACCCGCGCATCTCAAGTCTACTATTCAAAGATTTGAGCCAGCTGGTGACAGGGCAATAACGCTGGAGACACACATGAGGTCTGCTGTCTCTTCATAGTGAATGATTTAATAGAATCAACAATAATTTGCAATTGAATAATCACATTTTCTCGAATTTAAAGCTTATTTTCAAATTTAGGTGAAAATGTTACTGAACATTAATTGTAGAGATTTTCATGCTCAATCTACTCCACTTGATTTTTTTTTGTTTCAATTGTATCTGAAGCCTGATAATTGGGAATCTATCTGCATTGATGGGGCGGAGCTCCTGAAATTTTTACAGATATGGGACTTGTGGCAGTTGATGAAGCTTATCGTTGACTATTTTAAGTATGAATTTGATCAAAATCGTTGGAGCCGTTTCCGAGAAAATCACGAAAAACCCTGTTTTTGACAACATTTTCGCCATTTTAGCCGCCATCTTGGATTGCATTTGATCGAAATTGTTCGTGTCGGATCCTTATAGTGGAAGGACCTTAAGTTCCAAATTTCAAGTCATTCCGTTAATTGAGAGATGAGATATCGTGTACACAGACTCACATACACTCATACACACACACACACACACACACACACACACACACACACACACACACACACACACACACACACACACACACACACACACCACACACACACACACACACACACACACACACAAACACATACAGACCAATACCCAAAAACCAGTTTTTTGGACTCAGGGAACCTTGAAACGTATAGAAATTTAGAAATTGGGGTACCTTAATTTTTTCGAAAGCAATACTTTCCTTACCTATGGTAATATAGGGCAAGGAAAGTAAAAAAGTCCAAAATTTTGGGGGTGAAGTCGCCCTCTGGCGTGTGAGCAAATTTCAGATTAGAATTTAGCGCCCCAAAATACAGATAGAACCATCGAAAAAAATTCTTTCGGGGCTGTCTCCTGAAAAACGACCATTTGACTGGACTATAAGTTGTTATCCTATTATATTAAGCGAGCAATTTCTGTATACCTGTTTGTATTTTTCTATGTTCATATCTGATATCTGGTTATATGGTTATTTATGTTCAACGGATCTCGAAAACGGCTCTAACGATTTTCACGAAATTCGGAATATAGTAGGTTTATGATATCAAAATTCGATTGCACTAGGTCTCATCCCTGAGAAAACTCCCTGAAGGACATGAAAAGGATAATTCATCCTTGAAAAAACAGATGATGATTTCGTCGTCTGTTGATAACAGAAGATGCGTGTGCCTGTATGGGAGATCAGCTGTGTAATCAATTAGCTCATCGTATCTCACGAGAAATCTAGAAATTTTAATTAACTCGATCAAAATACAGTAATCTGATTTGTTGACATGTGATGGTATATATCATGATATTCAAAGTTAATCATTATTTTACAGTTCTAAGTGATTAGTGAGTGTTATTTTGTTATTCAATTTGATATGTAAACAATCTAAATTAGAACTTTTATGTTTTCAAATATTTGGACTGAAAATTTCACTTGAATTCAAGTCTATGAAACATAACCTACTTTTTGGAATATTAAATATTCCAACTATAAATTTTATAGTGAATAAATAAAAATTCGAGGAAGAAACAGTTTTGGGCTGTGCCTGTTAGTCCTTCCCCAATCATTTCGAAGAATTGAGTTCTGTTTATCAATGAATAAATAACGAGCAAAGCTTGGTGCCCCGATATTTGGTATTAATAGATAGAATTTACAAAATGTACTTGTTCAGATGATATCTTTATTCCAAAAACCAAACCATTTGAAGATACATTTTGTTCGACTTGTGTTATTATTTACTCCTGTAATGTTAAAAAGTAAATACTACCAACAACACAACATCAGTGACAACCTGTTCCAATTTATGATAAATATCGGGGCACCGAGCTCCGCTCTGGGGTACCTACAAAAGCATATAAAAATTATTAAGAAAGAAGAAATTATAATAAATATTCATAGTTTATATTGTAACATATCAAAATCTGATGGGTAAATAAAACCCCTATTTGAAAGAAATTTATAGGTCTTAAGTGGAATAATAGTCTAGTATCGCCAAATGTGATAACGTTTTTAAAGATTAGATAATATCAGGTATCATGGCTAAATTTAGAACGGCCGAATAGAAATGGAAATAATTTGCTACTTATATAATATTATATAAAGTATTGGAATTTTGAGGTTAGGCGTAAAATATCTATTGATCAGCGACATAATGATCGATCGAGTCGCATAACATAAAATCTAGCCAGACACCTTGGCAGAAATTTATTGTAACTAAATGGTATGCAAATAGAGGAACTAAAAAGCACATGGCTAATTGTTATAAAGTGAGAAACAACCTATAAAACATTAGAAAATTGTATTGCATGTAAAAAATGTACTAGAAACCCAAAATAAAAATAAATTAATGTATTAAGGAAGTAGGAGGTTCGTAGGCGCATGTATACTGTAACAAATTTGCATGAACCAATCAAATGGTAGTAATCAATGGGCGGCAATAGTGAGCCGATTCAAATGTATTTATGTATATTTCTAAAAATGATAGGATTTTGTAAATGTTTACTGTTCAGTTTATGTATTGGATATGGCCCGAGGGCAGATAAAATATCAGATGTGTGACATAAGTAATAATTTAATAGATTGGCATGAACTATTTGAACCTTTAAATGGCGTAGTAGCAAATTATTCAAATTTTATGTAAATTTGCAAGTCGGAAATGAAAATTGTGAAAAGAAAAGTAGAACTTGCCCACTTGCCTGCCAACCACTACCATGGAATGTCACCAAAAATTTGTAGAGCACAATACCCTTCAATGTACATTTTAAAGACTTAAAGTTTTAACCTAATTATCAATTTCTATAAGACTTTGTGATGCTGTTTTAAAGCAAAAGTCATGCAAATATTTATTTAATCCCTTGGAAGAGACGACTTCGGCTACCAATAATCCAGGACCACCAGGAATTCTGGATCGTCGCCGACAACTTATAAAAATTCAGCACGCAAGTGAAAAATAGTTGAAATAAGAATAGGGCGCCCTCAGTGCTTCGAGTGAAATAAAATAAAAGCTAGCTCGTCGGAAAGGTTTTAAATATTAAGAAATTAATACAAAAAACTTGCGCAAGTCTTAAAAGGGTATAAGAAATATTTTATTGAATAGGAATGAATCAATTCATTTATCAAAGTACATCAATTAAGAGAATATAATTTCTAAGCTTGTAATGCTAACATTCATCCAATCATTCATTTTATAATACAATTTGTAATAATATAATGTAGCTCTGGTTCTTTGGATAAGTTGATTTATCTAATTCCATCAGGTGCCGAACTTTCACCCTGAGAAATATATTTATTATTGAGAAATTTATTGGAAACTATAGAAATTAATATATATATATATATATATATATATTATATATATATATATATATATTATATATATATATATATTATATATATATATATATATATATATATATATAATATATATATATATATATATATATATATATAATATATATATATATATATAATATATATATATATATATATATATTATATATATATATATATATATATATATATATATATATATATTGATTTATCAATTTATCATTCTCTGATTTGGGAAATAATATGTAAAGTAGGATTATCCAAATCGACAAGCAACAGCAAGTTGATATCAAAGCTGCATGCAAATAAATGCATATGATCAATGAATTGAAAAGCACATGGTAAAGTTTCGTGCTATAGAACTGAAAAATAATACTGATCTGTGATATTTTATTTGATTTCGTTCTTGTTTCATTGTATATTTTGTTGCTCTATATATTTTCTATATTGACCTGATTTTTTAAAATTATTCATCTAATATATGTATCAAATTTTTTTTGGTGTACCATTCATTTTTACTCCCCAATACCATAGAGTATAAATCTTATATATATTTGTTAATAATCAGTATTAAATTATTGCGAGAGCTCCTGTATGAGCCTATTAAGATTTTAGTGAAATTGTATCCTGGAAAACCACGACCCGATATTATAGTATTTAATTCTCATGCTCTACCGATTGAATTAGGTACAAAAGTTCAACAGCTGAGTCATAATTTTGTCTGAGTCCCCACACATGCACTCGCTCACTCACTTCCACCATCAACAGACGACGAAATTATCAGCTGTTTTTCCAAGGATGAATAAATTCTTTTAATGTCCTTCAGCGAGTTTCCCTAGGGATGAGAACTAGTGCAATCGAATTTTTATATTATAAACATACTATGTTCTGAATTTCGTGAGAATCGTTAGAGCCGTTTTCGAGATCCGGTGAAATACAAACATATAAACATCTAAACAGAAATCTCTCGTTTAATAGTATAGAATTTAGAATACCTAAACTTGCCGACATTATATATTGTATGAATAAAATCGTTCCAAATTTGTATGAATGTTCACCAAAATTGCTATGCAATATTCTTTTGCAATAAAAGAATATCAATGATATTATTATTCAACTTTTTATGAGTAACCTTTACATTTAAAAAGCAAAGCCTCCCTTACTTATATTTTAATATCCTATTAAAATATTTGTAATGTAGTTATTCCTGATGTAATGTAGTACGTTTTAGTCCTTCCGAACAAGAACGGGTGCACTGCTAGTCTCAAAAATAATATCAAAAAGGTACTTTATTTCTATTTTAAAAGAGATAAGAAACGATGGTATATATTTTTACAATATTATGAAAACAGAAAGAATTCCTCACTAGAACAAAGGTAAATAATGCCCTTTGGAAGATTAGAATGTAAGATGTGAATTTTATTGTCATACACTGACTAATGCAAAAAACTAAAGGGTTGGGAATTGGGATACTTTGGGGGGGGGGGCATTACACTTGGATTGGGGGGGGGGCTTGCGCCATTGCCCTTGGGGGGGCTGGGCACCCCTGCCAAGAACAAGACGTACTAATTAACACACCTGCATTTTCTGTCGTGAACAAAATAATATCAAGTGTGTAAATACCATTGATCAATACCCGTATTAGATGCAGTGTCACTGGCATGAATATGATAATATGCAAACTATCCATGCACATTATTGTTACTATTAGAAGTTCACACTTTAATAAAATGAGCCTCTTTGAAACAGTCATACTTATAAAGTCATACTTATTACTAGGATTCTAGAAACTTTTCATATTGAAAAAAAATTTTGAATAATTTTCGCATAATCTTCTTGTATTTTTGTTATACGGTACCTACCTATTTCGTTTTTCCTTTTCATGTTTGTGTTTCCTTATTTTTTGTTCTACATAAAAATTAAGAGAGTTCTTTGAAATTCTTCCATAAATGATCTTTATATTTATGTGTGTAAGACATTAATCGTTTCAATTCCAATGTTACAAATTCGTTATTGATTGTCAGTCGAAAAATATCAGTGTGAAAAGTAGCCTATACGGTAATCTAATCGATAACAACTCAATAATCTATCCAAGAATCATATTCTAATCAAATTCATATTTGAAATCAAATTATAATAATGTAATATATATTTTAAATCAATCTACAATAAATTTGAAAACTATCAGTTTTTTATGTGAGAAAAAAATATAAATAGTAAAAATAATAAATTTCAGCAGTGCCTCCTACTGAGTCATCGCAGTCAGCTTTAATGTAGGTTAATGAAAATGCAATAAAAATTTAGCAATTCTACAAAGTTCATGATTATAGAGATTATTATTGTTGATTTTTTATTATATATTATGAAGATTATCATCGAAAAAATTAGGAAGTACTGTAGTAGTTATTTATTCTGCAATCTGATTCTAATCTGCTTTCATAATTTATGAGGCAGTAAGTATATTATGGTACCTACATTGATCTGAAATGAGAGGCAGAGAAATTGGAATGCTCGTATTATGAAAGATGATATCTGCTTTTGTCAGCAAGCACAGTTTTCCAAGAACAATGTAAGTAGGTACTTATTAATAAACACACAATTATCGAATAATGAATGATGTTTTTCAAAAGTGTAGTGATAATTAGTTTAGGACAGATAAGGATGAATCTGCTGGGGGTTGCTTTTGGTCTTCGATAACAGTTTTGGTTTACGTTTGTTGTTTCATCAATTATATTAAGAAGTAGAATCCGAATTATTTTTGGGAGAATTTTCTATCAAGATTAGATAGTAGAAACTACTCAACTCTGGCTGACGGCTTCGGCTAAGCTTATCGAATTTGAGCTAATAATACAATTTTTTTTATTTGTTGTTCTGTTTCACTAGTGACATTACTGATTACTTGTGAAATGTATCTTTTGTTCCCTGAAATAAATTCGTTTATCTATCTATCTATCTAGTAAACAACTATTCTCATATATATATTGTTTATTTTTGTGTGTGGCGAAAAATAGCGTTCGCACCACGGGCAAAAATGTTTTTCCGGCTCTCAATCTTTTCTAGTCCTTGGCCTACGGCCTCGGACTTAAAAACCGATTTCGAGCCGGAAAAATCTCATTTTCTGCTCTTGGTGCGAAATATACTATTGTGCAACCGGCACCAAGTGTTTCAGTCATCATTCGGCACTGACGAGAGTTTTTGGACGAAGTTGAGCCAATAGACCCTCTTCTACTGAACCCAAGCTACGGAGTTACTTATTGGAGTGGGGGCGTTGCTTCGTTGGGATTTTATACAGTAGCTAGAGCGTAAACTTCTAATCACAAATTGGAATTGATGTTGCTTTCCATGACGAAACACTTTATAATAAATTAGCCTCTGTGTCTCAGAGGCTGATGAAACTCGATCCTCCTCAGGAGTGAAATGCATTCCTCAATACTCCAAGAAAAGTAAGTGTTTTTCAAATATTTACTAGTAACACAGTGTCTGAACTACAACAAAGTTACAATTGAAATAAGCCTATGTCCATCCTCGGTAAATTTAGAATCTTCATGCAAAGTTTCAAGTTAATCAGCTCAGTAGGTACCTAGGTATTCATACGTGATGAAGCTTCATTCTTGTAGGCTATTCCCTATCCCGTAAATGTATAAGCCGATTCTTCCCCTTATTATATTATATATAGACTAGCAGGAAACCCGTGATCCGCAAGAGTCTATTTTAAAACTTGACAAACTGAAAACTTGTAAAAATCTTGAAGAATTGAAATTAGGCCTATAACCATCCTTGGTTGATTAAGAATATATATACAAAATTTTATGTTAATCAGTCCAGTAGTTCAGACGTGATGATGCGTCAAACACAGTTATCTTATTCCGTACGTATATAAGCCAGTTATTTCCTTTATTAGAGTATAGATATAGATGATGGCTGAACATAAAAGTGAGACTTTTCACAATCATTCATTACAACCAGGTAAAGCTGTAAAAAAATAATGACAATTTTCCAAAGTCATGAAACCAAATGGCGGCCGTTTATAAATTTATTATGGTATATTTATTCTTGAATAACCAAAAAACCGTTGATTTTACAAAAATTCACAGGAAAAACTTTTTTACTAAATTTAATTACAAATCGATTGGCACCTAATTTTTCAAGATTGAACGAATATCAAGTGAGATATAGCAGTTTTAGTATAGGTGATCTATCGTAACTTTAGAGGGTTATGAAACGTTTTATTATTGCTTGAAATAATCCAAAATCGCTCACGTGTTGATTTTACAAAAAACTTACAGGAATAACGTTTTCTACTAAATTTTATTACAAATCGATTGGCACCTCATTTTTCAAGATTGAACGAATATTAAGTGAGATATAGCAGCTTTAGTATAGGTGACCTATCGTAACTTTATTAGAGGGTTATGAAATGTGTTATTACGGTTCGAATCACTGTGTTATTACTGATCTATATGTAATCTAAAACGCTCTCGTGAAAATGGTGATTGTTAAATTATTGAGGCAGACTTTAGCATCATGTATTGGCCAACTTGACATGCACTTCAATAAACCTCCAGTGGTCACGTATCACTACAGCTCCCATATCTCACTCTTATTTTTCGATATTCTTGAAATAGGCCAACTTTTCGTCATTTAAACGTCACTAACTAGGAAACTATTCGTCGAGATCGAATTCCAAGGATATGGTTGGAAGGAGGAAAAAATTTTAAATGAGATTCTTATAATTTGTTAATTTGTTTGAAGTTTTTGTACTTTTTATGAGAGCTCAAAGTTGAAAAAAGTTGTCTCTGCGGGATGACCACCTTGGATATTTGCTGTTTTAATTATTTCTTTGGTACTGGTATTTTCCTTTGGGCATGTCTAGGAAGGCTGTTCAAAAAGTGTAGTACTAGGTAAATTTAACTGATGAGATGGGGAACGGAGTGAAAAAGCATGCTGGCTCACAAACATCGGTCTTCATAGCGCTACTCTCTCTCAATCGATGCGCTCTCTCACACATCAGTCTTCTCTTTCTAGAGAAAGAAGTTCATTACTTCAGTAGCACCACTATCACAATTGACACGCGCACTCACTCTCACATCAGTCTTCTCTTCCTAGAAAAGTCCATTATTATTATTATTATTATTATTATAAACTGCATTGTCTACTCATTCTGCGGCTGTTCTAACATGACTGATCTGCTTTTGAGTAGCCTGGCTATAGATTGTATTCTATTGCTTCAACAGTGTTATCAAAGAACACTTCATTTGACTAATTCTTCTAAATCGACATACAAGTTCATTAATATATGAGTGCACTATCTATATATATAAAAGCGAAATGGCACTCACTCACTCACTCACTCACTCACTCACTCGCATAACTAAAAATCTACCGGACCAAAAACGTTCAAATTTGGTAGGTATGTTCAGTTGGCCCTTTAGAGGCCGAGAAATCTTTTGGCGATATTTCAACTCTAAGGGTGGTTTTTAAGGGTTTAAAGTTCGACTTTTAGCATGTATATTCTTCTTATTCCAATATCTTAAAATTATAATTGAAATGTCCATACCATAATTATGTTAATATAGAACTATAATCTAGAGAGAAACAGTTCTGTGGGTAGATGACACAAGCTGATAAGTCATGATTTGTAAACTTTTCAGGAGAGCAATTTGAAAGTTTGGCATAGCTGCAAAAATTATCTATCATATTTTTTCTTACCCATTTTACACTAATAAAGCTGATCATTGACTATTTGAATATAAAATATCAAGGAATAAAACATTTATTTAAATTAACTATTGAGGATTTTTGCTAGTGATGTCAGAGATATCATGTTTTGCCATCTGCCAAATGTGTCAAATCACAATGTAACAGTATAGGAAATATCTTAAAAATCGATTATTTAGAAATTTGAATATATTTTTTAACAATTAATTGATATTATTTACAAGTATTGATCAAATTGAACAAACTTGAACTGTTTGCAAAGTTGTATGGGTTATGTAGTTCTCAATAGAGGTTATTGATTTTCAGATTTTATAATAGCCTACCAGTACATACACTTATCAAATTTTGCCATCTTTTGATAATTGGATTATAATACCGGTAGAAGAGTGTTGAGATATATGTACTTATCAATATTTGTCAACTTGGGGTTTGGAAGAAAATGCTCTATCAGGCTTGAGCAAGGCCTATATCTCAGCTATTTGAAGAGATACAACATAATTTAGTTACTAGCAGGTAACCCGTGCTTCGCAAGGGTCTTTCTTAAAACTTGACGTAATGAAATCTAGAAGAATTCAAAATAGGCCTATGTACAGTGAGTCAGTCATTCTATCAGGGCTCGAATAATTTTGAAATTTTAATTAAATAAAACTGGAAGAATATAATTTCTTTATGTAAATAACAACACCTTCATTGAAAGACATATTAACTGCATGCGTTTTCATATTGCCGATACAGCATTGATGAAACTGTAGACGTTTATTTAGCATTTGTCTCAAAAATTGTTCTAGCTGAAAAATTAATAATCCATGCCACGTGTAGGCCTAAACATTGCATCAGGAAAACGAAGTTTCAAAACTATGTTTTTCAGGTAGAAAGCAATATAGAAACAGATGTACCTTTTTTAATTTCGACCATATGATTTGGTGATTTTTTAATGAAATCAAATGTACCATTAATGAAATTTAAACATTGATTCTGAAAAATCTAAAAGGAAAATTAAAATTTGGGCTTCCAGGTGCACGAGATTGATATTTTTAGAATCTATGTGGAAAATTTGGAAATAATTCCCGTTTTTCCGGTATGCAATCCACAAGTTAACATGTTTTGATGCGAACAAATGAACACACGAACAAACACAACCCTACTCTCTATTATTATATAGATACCATCTTTTAGATCTAATTTTTCTGAACACAACCATATGCATAACTCAATATGTTCAAAAAATGTGACTTATCAACTTGTGTCATCTACCCACAGAGTTGTTCTGGTAACCAAATTGAAAATTTTGTCAGATTGGCATTAAGTTGAGTTGACTTTGTTAGGTTGGCACCAAGTTGAAGATTGAAATGCATTTATCCATGACCTCCTAAATACCAATTTATCTAGTACCTCCTAAATACCTATTTAGGAGGTCCCGATTTATCGCGGAAAAATTGATTGGGTACTGCTACTTCAATCAGAGCTATTCCTGGGAATATTATATTACTACTAGCCGTCAGGCTCGCTTCGCTCGCCATATCCGTCTAGCCAGGGAGCTCCGCCTTATCATATGTTACGACGATCCAGTCGGGGGGTACAGACTAAATGTCTGGCTAAACGGATATGGCGAGCGAAGCGAGCCTGACGACCAGTATTATATAGATACAGTAAGTGCTGAAGGCTGTTAATAAAATCTGGTGTGGCGCACTCACACAACTTTCCTTGCCGTTATGAAAATTGATCACTGACGCTAGTGTTCCCGCGCATCTCAAGTCTACTATTCAAATATTTGAGCCAGCTGGTGACAGGGCAATAACGCTGGAGACACACATGAGGTCTGCTATCTCTTCATAGTGAATGATTTAATAGAATCAACAATAATTTGCAATTGAATAATCACATTTTCTCGAATTTAAAGCTTATTTTCAATTTTAGGTGAAAATGTTACTGAACATTAATTGTAGAGATTTTCATGCTCAATCTACTCCACTTGATTTTTTTTTGTTTCAATTGTATCTGGAGCCTGATAATTGGGAATCTATCTGCATTGATGGGGCGGAGCTCCTGAAATTTTTACAGATATGGGACTTGTGGCAGTTGATAGAGCTTATCGATGACTATTTTAGGTATGAATTTGATCAAAATCGTTCGAGCCGTTTCCGAGAAAATCACGAAAAACCCTGTTTTTGACAACATTTTCACCATTTTAGCCGCCATCTTGAATTGCATTTGATCGAAATTGTTCGTGTCGGATCCTTATAGTGAAAGGACCTTAAGTTCCAAATTTCAAGTCATTCCGTTAATTGGGAGATGAGATATCGTGTACACAGACGCACATACACTCATACACACACACACACACACACACACACACACACACACACACACACACACACCTATACCTAAAAACCAGTTTTTTGGACTCAGGGGACCTTGAAACGTATAGAAATTTAGAATTTGGGGTACCTTAATTTTTTTCGGAAAGCAATACTTTCCTTACCTATGGTAATAGGGCAAGGAAAGTAAAAATGGTTCATGCATAGACAAATAAAAATCATGATTCTTCATTCTTGAGATTTAAATATATATATTTTTTTTGATTCTAGATAGGAATTAATTTTTCCAGTGATAATATTGTTTGGAGTACATTATCAAATATTTCAATGTATTTATGTATATTATCAGGGAAAATCACAAACAAAAAATGATTCCAATAATATAATAAATCAAATCAAATCAAATTGGTTTTTATTATCCATGATAACATGAAACAGCTGTTAGGCTATATAGCTAAGGTGAACGTTATATTTTCGAGCTCAAAATTTAAGTGGTTTTATTCTTTATTTTGTGAATTTAACGTTTTTTTATGTTTTTACAAAAGTTTTACTATCAATCTATCAAAATTTAAAATTGTTTGTTTTATTCTAATCTATACTCTCAGATTGTGATTTGGTGTAGAAAATTGAAATGGACATAACCTATGTATAATATTTGCACAATTTGAAACTGAATTAGGAAATTGAAAAAGTTTTGGGCAATAACCTGTTTTTCTTTCCCGATTATTATATTGTTTGTGGTAATCAAATAAATGAATGATTAACAGGGCACAAAAATTCAAATCATACAACAACGCTAAATATTATAACGCTACAATGATTCATAAGCATAGTTTTATTCAGAAGCAAAGTACTTGTGACTGTATTAGCACGATTCAGAACTGGGATAATATACGGTAGCAAATATTACGAGAAGTACCTAATTCCTGATTCACCAAAACAAGTGCAGATCACCATGTACAACGGCCTGTAAACAACTGAACAATGGAGAGTTGATAACTGTCTATTTTTCTATTTTATAAACAATCGAATTCATTTCTGGTCAATTATGAATTTAATAGAATCTACCGCGCAGGCGCCAGCAGGCGCCTAAACCCAAAAAAGTTATGATTCATATAAGCATAATTTTATTCAGGAGAGCATGTGTTTCCAAGTGGTGACGTCGAGGAGACTAGAATCGACATAGTCTGAGTGTCATTTGGAAACACATGCTCTTGACTAGAGTCGAGTCTCTTCTCGACCTGAGTCGCGTAAGACTACTTTCACACGATAGGAGACGTGCAACTTGAACACTGAACAGTGTTCACGTTTTTTTGTCGAAGTACATTGAGTCAAATCGTGTCTTTCACATGGTGACTCCTATCCAGGAACCTCGTTTTGTCATGTCTTTTCCCCTCGAGGCAAGCAGAGGCAAGATCTAACAACTATACACCGACGTTTGCTCAAAGTATGACTCATCACTTTTTCTCAAAGTCTAACTTCCTTAAAAATATAGATAGAAGATTTCTGATTTCGGATTTGGATTCAGCGACCCCACATTTTTTAAAGCGTAAGTCCCGTTTTCGAAAATTTAAAGAATTTGGGGTCGCTGAATCCAAATCCGAAATCAGAAATCTTCTATCTATATTTTTAAGGATGTTAGACTTTGAGAAAAAGTGATGAGTCATACTTTGAGCAAACATCGGCGTAGTTGTTAGATCTGTCGGCTTATTCGTAAGATCCCCATGTGAAAGTACAGGAGAGCTGCAAAATATGAAATATGATCTTCTGTAATATGATATTCCAGGAGCGAGGTCTCTGCCGTGTGAAACTGGCCTAAGTGTGAGTTGAGCCTATGATTCTTTCCAGATTTTGTTATCATCTGCACGTGTGCACAAGCGTAGGCCACCGAGATTACTTGCGCAAGCGTGCATCCAATATTATCCTAGCCTTGTGTATATTACATTTATTACGTGAAACCCCTATTAAATCATAATTCTAACATATAAATATGCTTTATATGTTAGAATTAGATTATGTATGTTAGATTATGTTCTAATATTTTATTGCCTAGGTAAGTCTCATAGTTGATTCAATGTTGCAAAAAGGCAGAAACTATACAGGCCTACAGTTATAACTCAAATTGTTTTTTTGATGATCCCATTTCTATAGTCTAGCGAAGTAAGTGTAGACTTTTCTCCTTGAGTGAGGCTACTTCTCTTTTTTATCCCTCAAAAGCATTGCTCGATTACTCACAACCAGCTATAGTCTGTGTAAAATAAGTTGAGACTTGAACCTCCATCCAAAGAAATTATTACAAGGTTGCCAAATCGTGTAAAATTGCAACTTCCTGAAATTTCCAATTTAACGTCTGAATTGGATGTAGATGCTAAAAAATTTCAGTATTGAAGGATGAAAAGGAAATTCAACTTTTTTTTTAAATTGAAAACATTGCGAAAATTTGTTTTTCTTTCGAATATCACATCTCTCAGAATCATGGAGTGTCGTAATGCGTGAGAATTTTACATCAAAATAACGGGGAGAATGTCTCCTCTCTATTGGTGTCTGGATCATTTTTATCCGATCTATAGTTATATTTTTATTGATGATTATGTTCCTCAATGTCGAGATATTTCGATCAGAAAACATGACACTTTTGACATGCTGGAAACGTTTTAGTTTCGAAAGATAAGTGAGTGGTGAAAGCTTCTCAGAAATAATCGAAATTATTCTTCCGAATGTCAAAAGTAGTCGTAAGATTGTATTTTGGTCTCCAAGGAATTTTAAAATTAAGCTGTGTTTAGACCATCCAAACTTATTAACAAAATGTTAATAATTTAGTCCTTATAGATTCTATTAGATTGAACGGAACTTGACAAATACATAATAGGTTCATCGTGTGTATGATAAGTCATGTTCAATCTAATATAATCTATAAGGATTAAGGTATTATAATTTTGTTAATAACTTTGGTGTAAACGCAGCTTTTAGGAGAGCGGCTGCATGGTATGCAGCTGACTGAATTATTTCATTTGCAAGCAGCTGGTTGCCATGAGAAAGGTTGCAATGCAACATTGCTTGGATTATACGAGGCGAGGTTGTCATTATTTTCACTATCTACTAGTAGTTCTGTGAGCAGTAGACCTCTCGCAGTTATAACGACGTCCCAATCCATAAGCACATTCACACTGATACACTAACTATTTATTTGATCAGATCATGCTTACACAAGATTTAATTATCATTTATAACGCTTTCCGGAATTTAGCGCGAGAAAACCAGAAGACATCTAGGCACCCAGACGAGCTGTTATAAGTTCTTTGCATCTTATTTAATAGTGCATAAAAATTGCATTCAATGAGGCATGCAATTTATAGTCTACATAGCTGCTAATTTTTTACCAAGTTACATTGAGATATTGAATTGCATGCGTCATGGCATGCAATTTATAGTCAACTCGACAGCTGATTTATGATGAATAATTTCTATAGTCTGATTTTCACTCTAATATTGACGTATAAAGGAGGCTCCTTCTTCCTTTAATATTATCCTTGAAATGCAGAATTTCCAAAAACCTTGTATATATTGTAGAGCGGTAATTTACTCGCCTCACATATGTAGGGTGATTTGCCAAATCATGTAGTGCTGTATCTAAATGCCTCACGTTGGGCTGGCAAATCATGTAAAGCGTTTTTTAACGGCTTCACACATGTAGAGTGAATCTTGCACTGAGTCAATGGTGTTGAGGTTATAAATTTTGTAATTACGTGCGTGGACGCTGAGTGTACACCAGATTGATTGATTCACTACAAGATTCAATACAACTGTCGGAATCGCGGGAGGCCTAAACGCTCGCTCACCCTTGATTCTTCTAATGACAGATTGTATAGTGATGGAATTTTTATAAGCAGTGTAGCGACCGCTAAACACTGAAGATGGATACCTTAAAATTATTACCTGTGAAGAATGAGCATACAAAATCATACAGGTCGAGCAAAAATCCCGATGTAGATAATTTACGGGACTGCGTCTCTAATAAGTTCTGAGGATGAAAAGACGGTACTTGGACCAAATATCGTTCAGAATATACTTCGAGAACAGAGTCTTGTCGGGTTTTAAGCTCTATTGTAGGAAATTATATGATCTCTGGCTGCATCTGCGGTACTGTTGATGTATTCGCTCCTAAGTCGAGGTTGGTAACAGATAAAAGCTGATATATGAGCAGGTAAGGACAAAGAGTAAATATCTCGATCTGACCCCACTCGCTACATCCACTTAGACCTGTTCCATTATCCAGCTTAATTCAATTATTCAAATGATCGTATTCGATCGGTTCTTGATGATATAGAACGTATCAGACACAATAATTGACAGGCTTAAGAAATAATCGAACTCAGAAAACGAATTAACAAAACTGAAATATATTATAATAAAATATATGATCATACAGTGCAGATTCAGAATTTGATTTACAGATTGATAATAATTAGCATTGACAAAAGAGTTAAAAATGTTCTTGTGCTTGCATGATACCATGCGTGATTCGACAGAATTTTACAATTGATAAAATTTAACAGTTTTGAAAAAAAAAATAGTGAAAAATGAATTATAAAATATTTTTAAAATGCTCGGGGATCGTGGTTCTGGCAGCGGAGGATAGTTAATCAACTACAAGTTCTTATAAATTCAATATGAATAAATTCTAGGCTCTTAATAACTAATAAGCGCTTGTCGGCATGGCCAATAATTTAACGAAGAAAAATTTATGTTTTCTGCACTGTAATATTTTTCGAAGCGTAGATTGGGGCCCCTTTAAACTTATAACTCACGTGAAATTCCTTGGCGGTCGTGGTTTTCTTCTTTAGATCAAAAATCGTTTGATCGGCAGCGGATCCAGGCTTCGGTTCAGCACGTGGGGGATTTGTAATTTAATATTTCCTTCACCAAATTAATTAGGGATGATTTAACTTTAAACTTTTAATTTATCGATTGCTGAACATAGATTTACGAATAACAAATAGAATAGCCTAAAATATTGGCTCACAAATAAAACATATAAAATCGAACGAGAATTTTTTACGAATAGGTCTTGGTAACTATAAAGAGATCTGAACGGTGAGGATTTCAAAAGGGAAGTGAGGTCTTTTTCTCTAAGCTTCTTGGCTAGACCTTTCTTCTGATAATCTCGGTGTAGTAAATTTGCATAAAAATTTGCCATTGGTAGAACGATTGTGACGTAGACATGACGTCAGTGGCAAGCAAAAGAATATAATTCCTTTAATCACGATAATAATTCAATTTATATAATTCTTAAAACCACTTAAGCTCCTCGACATAGTTCCTCTTATACAATGTATATGTGCTAGCGTATATGATAAGGCAGGTTTGTTGTCTGATAGTAGATTAACATGTGTTGCTTTCAAACGATCACCTTTTTGGTGCTATTTCTATGCACTATGATTGGCTTAGGCTTGCCAAAGAGATTTAATTACCATGTGGTTCAGTTGAAGTAATAATTAATAAATTAATATTCTTATACAATTTTTATTATGTCTGAGATTGTTATAATTAATTTCTGCAGTTTTTATCAATAATATACTGTTCATGATATGACCTAGTTAGTTACAATAAGACTTGACATTATAATATAATTTCTTAAATAATAATAATTTCAACGATAATACATACATTTTTATTTTTTATTCGAAATTCTTGGTCCTTTATTGATAGTTTTTTATAATTTTTAGAAACCTTGTATATATGTCGACGCGCAATTTAAAAAGGAACATACATGTCAAATTTCATGAAAATCTATTACCGCGTTTCGCCGTAAATGCGCAACATTTAAATATATAAACATTTAAACATTAAGAGAAATGCCAAACCTTCGACTTGAATCTTAGACCTCACTTCGCTCGGTCAATAAAAATGTGGCTTGCAGGCAAAGTTAGTACCGTTACCGTAGACATCTGTCTACTAACATTGGCTTGCAGTCACAGAATTTTTCCAGCGTTACTGTGTACTGTGTGATTTGTTGCTTTTGTTGGCCCAGCTTTTGATAGCATAGTGGTACACCATTCAGCTGCTATCCTTGACGTCTTTGAAACACCTGAGAGGCCAAGATACGATCTTCCGACTACTTTTGACATTCGGAAAAATAATTCCGATTATTTCTGAGAAACTTTCACGCTTTCACCACCCACTTATCTTTCGAAACGAAAATGTTTCCAGCATATCGAAAATTTCATGTCTTCTGCTCGTTATGTCTCTACATTGACGAACATAATCATTAGGTAATTGAAAAATAATAGGTCGGATAGAAATTATCCAAACACCAATAGAAAGGTGACATTCTCCCCGTTATTTTGATATAAAATTCTCATGCATTACGACACTCTATGATTCCGAGAGGAGTGATATTGAAAAGAGAAACAAATTTTCGCGATGTTTCATCAAAAAAGTTGAATTCCCTTTTAATCCTTCAACCCTGGAATTTTTCAGTACTACTGGGATATCAGGGATGAACTATTGATATTCTACATCCAATTCCGACGTTAAATTTGAAATTCGAGTAAGTTGCAATTTTACACGATTTGAAAAATCGGAAATTTGAGGAAGTTGCAATTTTACACAATTTGGCAACCTTCTAATTTCTTCGGATGGAGGTTCAAATCTCAACTTTTTTTACACAGACTATAACTGATTGTGAGTCATCGAGCAATGCTTTTCAGGGATTGAAAAATAGAAGTAGACTCACACAAGGAGAAAAGTCTACACTTAGTTAGCTAGACTATAGAAATGAAATCGCTAGTCCGTACAAAACTTGGATTTCAGCTTTACTCTTATGAAGTAGGTTGGTAGGCCTACAGTGCTACCACATTCCACCGAAACCAGAAAGTTTGTAAGCTTATATGTATGAGAGAAAGAGGGAAAAAGAAGCGCTGTGATCCTAAAAAGAACTGTTAATAAACTCATAATAATATTCATCATTATAAAAAATTATCAATCTCACTAACCATCATTTACCAATCGGCATTGAAAAGTGCTACCTATTATTGGAAAGTTGCGATTATGTTCGATAATTCAGTTTCACTCTAAATAAATCCCATTTCGAGAATATTCAAGATAACATTTTTTTAATATTGCCAGTCTTTGGTGAATATAATAATATATCGAGTGACCTGGCTGGCTCAGGTCTGGTGTCAGAGTTTTCAGGTCTTTGGAGAAATTTGTCCTCCTCAAGTTCCAATAAATTTCACCAAAAATTGACTCATCATGGAAAAATAAAAGTTACACGTACCTTAATTGAAAAGAAAGAAATTTAGATTCTCCTATCTTTCCATCATTATCAGTTTATTATCACTCACTAACTAGAGATTGAGCCAATAAACAAATAATGAGGAATTATAAGGAAGTATATTCTCTAGAAGATTTAATTAAGTTTGTAGCGTGAATGTTGATGTTGTGGAACTTTTCCATAATTGAATAGAAGGCATGCTCCTGTAAAATATTAATTTTTATTCAATTAAAGTGGATTTTTGACAACGTTTCAAGTCTATTCAATTCTCTAGAAGCCCTGTTGTCTCAAATCTGTCTCTATGTACGCCGTTTGATTGAACTCTGGAGAGAGGATAAATTCATTGAAATCTTTTGCCTCTTTAAACTTACGTAACTAATTTCAAAACTATTTATTCGTAATTTAATTGAATGCACGTGAAAGGAAGAATACTGGTCCACAATTTGAGAACGCATTCAATTTTCTATCATCAAGGGTTCCCGAGGTGGATGGTATTGAGAGCAGAAAAAAAACACTTTCAATAATATTTTCCCCGAAATCACGTATTGGAGGTAGTATTACTCAAATGGGCATCTAGCATGGAAAAAACGTACATTGTGAAGATTAACTACACAATTAAGATTATAGGATATAAAAAGTAACTATGACTTATGATACTTCATTTTCAAGTGTAAATATATAATTATATAGAATTAATGTCAGGTCAGTGTGAAATTTGCAGGTTTGCTGCAATGGAGGTACTGTATATCAGATTTTCCGAAGGATGACCCCTGTATCACCTATTGCCTCGTCATCATATTTTTCCAAAAACAATTCAATATGGAATTTATTTACGGTGATGAATATGAGTTTTTATAACTAATTTATTGTTCTAATTGTAAAGTGTTTAAATAATTTATTCTACAGGCACAGTCTACAGTTGCATATACATAATATTGATTGTATACTGTGCTCTTTACTGGCTTAATAGAATTCGCATTATCAGTTCGCATAATTGACAGAATGGTTGTTGATCGGTTGTTATGTCTCTACACTTGTTTCTGTTTACACAGCACCACAATTACCAGTCTAGACGGCGCAATATTTGCAATAGTGCTGATGGCATTTCCTTGAAATGCATTCCGAACTTTGAAAAGACTTCAGAAATCAGAAATAAAAAAGCACTATTCACTCTCTGTCTAATTATTTCTCTCCTCTTCTCTTTCTCTATCATAAGTAGAATATATAGTTGAAGTAAATATTATAGTTGGCTCTACGAAATTTCATTTAGTAGTGTAGTGGTTCAGCTTTCGCGTTGTTTGGTCGGTATGGCGTTACGGTCTTACAAAAAGTATTCTATTTTATTATTAATATTATTGATTCAAGTTATTTTAATTCACTTTACAGTATTTGAAGTAATTAAAGTGTAAGCTCCATCCCGTCCTGATGACGACGACGACGTTATTGATCTTAGTAGAGGACAATTGGGCCAGGCTTTGCGGGTCGAAATTGATGGAGCATATGCTGCCACCCTCTCTCTCTCGTGGGGTCTCCGCTGCATTGTCCTGGGGTTGTTGATTGGCCGGAGTCATGGTCGTAGGGTTTTGGGGGTGGTCGCTAAAGTAGGAAATTTGTGAATTAGCTGGCGACTGGCTCATGGTGACGATATTATGTATTACTTCAAGTAAATAGCCAAGTGTACTACCAAATTACCGGAATATTAAAATGGACTCACTGCTAGTGCCTATTCTGGATAAAATTGTGTGGTGTTAAAAGTTTCAAGTGTCATGTACATATATTACGAAAAGAACATCAAGTGACAGGTATGATTTCCAACATGTATATATTACATTAATATAGTTCTTAAAATTTTTAGTTAGGGTCTTATCTTCCTTAATAACAATAATGTTGCTTTGCTTCAAATAACCTATAACCCTGGTCAGCATACAGTATCTAGATTCAAAGATCATGATCAAAATTTTACTATAAAATTTTATGGAAATTTCCATCCAATTTTTCTCTATTATGAGAATTATGTTATCAAACTCGTGTGATACAGTTTGTCTGTATTTATGCAGCTTGAAAAATTTCAATTTGAAGAGCAACTCACTTACTTTAGCCAGAAACTTACAATAGATCATCAGATATATCTTGTCGAATCAACTTCAGATTATACTTCTTGCAGCTTTCAGTTTTATCAATAATTTCATTAATCATTGATAGTGAGATTGAGTAGGCAAGCTTTTGTGAACGTTACTAATTCCTTCAAATGATAATCTTAGATCATTTTTTAAAATTTATCTCTTCAAGTTTTGAAGGAACAAAATCAATCCAATCCCATCTCAATGAACAGCTTTCAGGAAAACATTTAGAAACAATAATAGAATAGGGTAGTGGCTCAATTTACAGAGCTTTTTCATAACGCAGCGCCAAAATAATTCTGGGAAATGGTAGGAATATGGAGTTACATCAAAAACGCTCATTACGAAACGAAATAATGCTTGATCAAAGTTGACTAAATCCAGCATAGAAATGTGTTGAGTTGATTCGTTTTTAAACGTTCCAATGTAATCTACATAGTCTTAACAATTTATAAAATAGTGTTAGCTCATTGCTCAATTCCTTCTAAAATATAGAAATTGAGTAAAACCGATTAAGCCGTGAACATTCTGCTCTTTATTTTATTTGGCATGAAAAGCATACAATTTTACGAATAATACGTGAAGTCACGACCTAATGCCGTGGAAAGGGAAGTGCAAGCAGGTCTACCAATCTTGAAACCTTGGAAATACGTTGTAAGCTTAATCATTCAAATATTTATCAAGAAAGTAACTAAAATTGTAAAATTGATTGTATTTGTGATATAATGTGATATTTCTCGAAAGTCAATTATGAATTTGTTTCTATTGTTTCTATTGTTTCTATTTCGAAAGATTTTCTTTCTAATACTTATAATTATACAGCCTGTACCTGATCTGATTTCCCAATAGTAAACCGTTCCTAAACTCGTTATGTCCAAATTACATTTCCAAAATCCATCAATCCAAACTATTTTTCTATTTTCTCACAAAACTCGTGTCACTTGATTTTCTATAGAAGTGTGGAAATTTATGTCACGAATAAACTCCTATGGATGTGTTGTCCAACGTTCAGAGAAATTATAATTCAGAGGACAAGTATAACTATATCCATAGATTCATATCATTTCACATCCCGTAGGCCTATACTAAGTCATTGTCTAAACAATATAGTTTTCTTAGGCCTAGGATATCTTTTGTTTGAATTCTTTGATGACATAGTAGTCAACAGTGACTAATTATACGGTTTTTTTGAAAATAGCCTGCCAAAATATTGCAATTTTAAACCAAAAACCTAACCTCAAAATTCAAACTTTCATAGCTGTAGAAATCAAACTGTAAAACCACCCTAACTTACCCTTTTTACCTTTGTGGGAATACCCACAATCTCAAGGTTATCAGAGTAGGAATTTTGTTTAATTTCATTTATTGTTTTTTGTAATCTAGAATTTTCAGCTGTGAGCCTTTCACAATCCCCCTTCAGCTTTTCATTTTCCGTACAAACAGTCTGCAATGTTGCATTCAAGTCTGATACTGTTATATTCAGAGCAGCAATACTAGAGTTCAGTTCATTAAACTTTGAATTTATAAACTCGATGAAGAAGTCTTTCAATGAGTCTAAGGAGTGTTCAGTCTCGGAATTTTTATCACTAGAAGTCTCACCTTTACAATTCTCACACTTCCAGTTAGCCTTACGCACAAAGTTTCGCGAATTTATCCATAGTGCAAAGCCTAGTGCAGGTGGGGTGGTAAACATTATTACACTCTGAGCACTCGATAATTTCTTTTATGTTAACGAATTTATTTTTACACTCAAAACACTCATCAGACATGATGAAAAAGCGAAAAGAACCGGTACTTTTAGGTTAGAAATAGACAAGATTTTACGACTTGAAAACCGGAGTTGAAGCAAAAGCTAGAGCGATAAGATAGTCATCCGTTCAGATCGAGAGCTAGCTCAACACTGACTGATAGGCATATTAGTGTCGAATGATTTTTCTTATCCAAAACTTTTTGGATGTTAGTTTGTGTTCAATGTAATACCTTATTCAGTATTTTTAATAGTTGATTATGTGTGTTTTTATAATCGTTTTATAGGCAATACGGCAGTGAAGCTCTTGTTGGAAGTAATCAGATGTGTTTTGAGAGTTAAAACAAAGCTTATTACTGTGGAAATTTCTTGAATTTTTCAAAGAATTCTTCAATTTAAATTTCTAAATTCTTCAATTTCAATAAGGTGAGTTTTGGACATGAGTCGTAAAAACTAGAAACCCTAGTGGTGAAAATTTTAGGTGTTGTTTGAAATCTATTAAAATATCATGTGTTTTCTGGTTTTAAATATTTATTCTTGAAAATTATGTTATGCCGAGTCGCTCTCACTCGCACTCTCTCGCCGAGTTGCTCGCCAAATGTCTCGCCGAATGGCCATTATGAGCAGATCGCGATCCACACTTCATAGATTCGTAAAGACTCATGCGCCACGAACAAGTGCCTTTTTACTATCTATCAGCTGATGCTTTTCTTACTTTTATATATGTGTTTGAAAGCAACAATAAGATACAGATACAATGAGCATAGATAGCATCAGCTGATAAAAAGTGAAATGCGCATGTTCGTGGCGCATAAGTCTGTACGCACCTCAATTTCACCAGAAGATGTCAGTGGTAAAGAGATACTTGTCTTCCCTCGCCAAAAATCTGAGCAAAGTCGAGCCGAGCGGAGTGAAGCACTACCTCCGTAAACAAAGTCGTAGTGAATTCGTGTGACGTCAGCACAGGTAGGGCTCCTACACCAATAAAAACACTAGCTGATATAGATCAGCTGAAATCAACAAATTTTTATTGGTGTAGGAACCCTACCTGTGCTGACGTCACACGAATGCACCATGGCTTTGTTTACGGAGGCACAGTATACATACAGCACGGAAACTTGGCTATACCCTGACGCCAAAATCCGCCATCTTGTTAGGAAGCGCCGCATTGTAATAGTATTGATGGTAGGTTCGGATCACTTTAATGATCCGGATCAATTGATCTCATTCACTGCCACGAGCCAATCAGAAGACCAGGATTGGAACTTCCCAAGGTCACGTGACGTGTTTAGTATTGGGGTCATGTAAAAAGCATTGGTAAGATAGGCGATTGATTACAAGTTTCCATTCTGTATATTCTGTGACGGAGGTACTGAGTGAAGGTGAGCGATGGCATAGTAGGCATCCACACGCTCGTCGTCATTTGTAGACACTCGGCGAGAGTGAAGCGCCGGCATTAGCTTGGAAATATATCAGCTTTGAAATGAAACTTATAATTTCTCGTTCAAATTCATACAAGCACTTGCATTATATTCCATTTTATAGGGTCATAAACGTTGATGTTTTTTAGCACTTGCATTGCTTTTATATTCTCAATAATATGTAACTATCTTATCTATCTAAATTTTTTGGCTTTTGATTCTTGATAAATGTAGTTTAATACTTCATTTAGTCACTTTTTGTTATTACATAGAACGGTTAGCTTCAGTCAATTTTCTTCAAAAAATTAATATTTTCACTTACTATGATCTGTGACAACGAGATCTTTCGCAGGTCCATGGAGGTTGCTGACCTGCCAATAAATCTCGTTACAGTCAAAATTCTTGAAAAAATTTATATATTCACTTACTGTGACGAGATCTTTCGGCAGGTCCGCAACCTCCATGGACCTGCCGAAAGATCTCGTCACAGATCACAGTAAAAAGTGAATATAATCTTTTTTAAGAAATTTGACTTCTAGTATTTAATTTAATAACAAAAAAGTGATCTTATAGTAAGCAGTTTGTGATGGAAAACAACATTGAACAACTTTATTTAGTATTCTTATATGTTTTTAACTATCTTTTTCTTATATAAACTTTTTGGATGTTAGTTTGTGTTCAATGTAATACCTTATTCAGTATTTTTAATAGTTGATTATGTGTGTTTCTATTATCGTTTTATAGGCAATACGACAGTGAACCTCTTGTTGGAAGTAATCAGACGTGTTTTGAGAGTTGGAACGAAACTTATAACTGTGGAAATTTCTCAATTCTTAATTTCAATAAGGTGAGTTTTGGACTTGAGTCGTAAAAACTAGAATTCCTAGTGGTGAAAATTTTGGATGTTGTTTGATGATATCTGTTAAAATATCAAGTGTTTTCTGGTTTTAAATTTATACTTGAAAATTATGTTATGCCGAGTCGCTCGCCGAATGGCCAACATCAGCAGATCGTGATCCACACTGCAAAGATGCGTGTAGACTTATGCGCCACGAACTTAATGTGCTTTTTTTACTTTACTTTCATCAGCTGATGTTTTCTTACTATTTCTGTATTTGTACAGAGACAGTAGCATGCAGATACAATGAGCATAGATAGCATCAGCTGATAAGATGTGAAATTTGCGTGTTAGTGGCGCATAAGTCTGTACGCACCTCAATTTGACCAGAAGACGTCAGTGATAAAGAGCTACTTGCCTCCCCTCGTCACCCCTCGCCAAAAATGTGAGCGATGTCGAGCCGAGTGGAGTGAAGCACTACCTCCGTAAACAAAGTCATAGTGTATTCGTGTGACGTCAGCACAGGTAGGGCTCTTACACCAATAAAAACACTAGCTGATATAGATCAGCTGAAATCAACAAATTTTTATTGGTGTAGGAACCCTACCTATGCTGACGTCACACAAATGCACTATGGCTTTGTTTACGGAGGTAGTGAGTGAAGGTGAGCGATGGCATAGTAGGCATCCACACGCTCGTCGTCATTTGTAGACACACTCGGCGAGAGTGAAGCGCCGGCATTAGCTTGGAAGTAGACACTCGGCGAGAGTGAAGCGCCGGCATGAGCTTGAGAATATAATATCAAATTTAAAATTAAACTAATAATTTGTGATTCAAATTCATACAAGCACTGCATTATTTCATTTTATAGGGTCATAAAATTTGATAGATTTTAGCACTGCTACTGCTTTTATATTATCATTAATATGTAACTTTGATGCAGCCTCCACTAAGTTGCAATAAAACCGAAATAGTTTAACTTTGAACAAAAAATAGTATCTATGAATGGTGGTCATTTCATCTGTGCCATAGAGGAACAATAGCGTAAGTAGATATCCCATGACATAGGGCGTTTATGTCGCAACTTTTACTGTTATCTCAAGCCGATTACTGTCGACTATTGTTGATTTTTACTGTTTTCACCGGGTAAGAGTGTATGAACGGCACAATATGAGAGACTACGAGCGTCACACAGCTTCACGGGAAAGAACTACGTGGACTATCGGCTTGAGATAAAATTAAAAGTTGCGACATAAACGCCCTATGCCATGGGATATCTAATTATGCTATTGTTTCTCTATTTCTGTGCTTCCTGTGAATGTGAGAAGTTGTACGTATACTATTTTAAAGTATTTCTGTTTTGAACTACTATTTCAAATCAAAGCTATTGCAACAAGCAAAATATCTTTACCTTTTCCTTTTACACTCAAGGCACAATAAAGTAAGCCTATGAGTAGATAGTATGATGAGAGAGCTAGAGCACTTTTGGAGTGGCTGATATGCTATTTTTCAAATCATTAAAATTAACTCATTTTTACTAATTTTCGATAAAATTCATTACATTCTAAGAGAAAATATCATTTTTTCAATGAATTATTCATAAATAACTCAAAATTTCATAATCAAAAATAAGTCAAAAAAATCACTGTTAAGTATCAGAAAAATTTTTTGGAGTGACTTATTTTTCACTCTAATTCTATTCCACTCACTAGAGACACAGTTTCAAGCAGAGTAATTTAATTATCAAATTTCTAATTCAATAAAATGGAGACTTTTGGTCTCCAAGTAAAATTCAATTTTCTAAAATTCTAAATTAATTACGAATTTATTAAAATTACGAATATTTTTTTTTTTTTTTAAAAAACAAAATATGATCATATTTTCCTTTCATCTCCTATCCTTACTTCATGATCTGTACACATGGCCTTTTACGCGATCACATATTAGCGTTTATAGCTATGGATCTTTAATTACAGGCATGATGAAATTTTTGCATACAGATCATGAAGTAAGGATATAGGAGATGAAAGGAATTTTGGGGGTTATTTTTTTTTCAACCCCCATGAGGAATGACTCCTAGGTAGTCTCATAGATTTTTAGTGAAAATACCTACTTAAGATATCCTTTGGGCCCATTGGATAACAGTTCAGTAATTTCATGAGATTTACTATGTCCTCAATAATTAATGTGAGACATCTGGATTTGAACCAGAGTCTCCCATTTATTAGTCATATAGGTAAAATTGCTATCCCATTATGCTTTGAGCTACTTAGTTTCAGCTACTTTTTATTTTTATAAAATTCATATAATATTTACAAATTTTAATATTATTTTTTTTATTTCTATTTGTTATCTTATTTTTTATTTAATTTTAAAATAATTTATATAAACTATATTTTTTTAATAAATTACATCGAAATTATTATTAATTTTTATAATATTTATACATTTTTTACTAAATATATTTTTAGCTACTTTTATAAAACCTATTAATTTTTTTATATAATAAATGGATGCTGAAAATAAAAATGATGCTACTTCTAAATATTCTATTACAGAATAACTTGGTAATAAAATTAAACCAACAAATGAAAGATTTGGATTATGGTTACTTACAGAAAATTTGAATAATAATAATTTAGTTACAAATATTGGAGATATTAATTATGTAGAAGAAGAACAAAAATTAGAAAAATTTATACCAATTACTAAACAATTTTGCGATAATATTATGTTAGTAAAAATAATAGATTTTATAGATTGTACAGGAGATTTGAAAAATGGAAAATTTTTAGTAAAAAAAGAAGCTTGTGGATCTTTTAATAGTTTATTAAGATCTAGATTTTCTCATTTTAAACTATCTGCACATGGAGTTAAAGCTAAATTACCATATTTATTAAACACCAATTCTAAAAATAATTATATTATTAAAGGAGTTAAACAAATTATAAAACAAGATATAGAAATTATTAATAAAAAATATAAAAATCCAGTAGTTATTCCTTATAAAATAGAATTAGCAGATGTAGAATTAGAAACATTATTAATTAATTTACCAAAAATGTTAGAAGAATTGAAAAAATAACATTATTATTTATTAGATTTTGATATAACACAAGATTTTGCAGGAATTTTTAATAAAGAAGAAATGATTAATTATTTAATAAATAATTTTAATTTTTGTATACAAGGTAAATTTAAAAAGAGTGTAATAATATAATTGTAGATAATAATAAAACTGTTGGAAGAGATTGTTTAACTTGGATTAATAATAATTCTAGAGTTAAAATTTATAATAAATTTATATGCCAATTAACAAGTCCAGGAGTAAATAAACAACTTGGTAACCATATTATAGATTTTTTAAATTGTCCAGATAAAAGATTAAAAGAAACATTTACATCTAATTTAGCTAAAGAAAATGGAATAACAAGATTAGAAGCAACTATTTATAATTATTTTAATAAAGAATTCCAAGAAACTAAAGAATTTGATCCATTAAAAGATTGTATAGAATTATTAGATAATAATAGAAATTATTTTGAAAATGCACCATTTTATTGTGTTCCAATACATAGAATGTGGACAAAATTAACAAATAATCTATTAAATAGTTGTTGTATTGTTTCTAAAAACTTATTACAATATGCATATTGGGGAAATAAAAATACAAGAAAATTAACAGGAATACAAATAAAATTACCATTAATACAAGAAGAAATAAATAAAATTATTAATTATGTATTATCTGCATTTAGTTTTAATCTATTACCAATTAACTATTTAGAATTTATAGAAGATTTAGAAAATCCAAATAATGTATCTGTAATACAAAAATGTTTTATTAAAAAAGGAGAAACATATTTTACTAAATCTAATACAATTTATTCTTGTTTAGATAAAAATATAGAAGAATTAGGATTAGTAAAAACTAAAAATGTTATAAAAATATTTTTATCTAAACAAGAATAAATTGTATTAGATTTAGTAAAATATGTTTCTCCTTTTTTAATAAAACATTTTTGTATTACAGATACATTATTTGGATTTTCTAAATCTTCTAAAATTCTAAATAGTTGATTGGTAATAGATTAAAACTAAATGCAGATAATACATAATTAATAATTTTATTTCTTTCTTCTTGTATTAATGGTAATTTTATTTGTATTCCTGTTAATTTTCTTGTATTTTTATTTCCCCAATATGCATATTGTAATAAGTTTTTAGAAACAATACAACAACTATTTAATAGATTATTTGTTAATTTTGTCCACATTCTATGTATTGGAACACAATAAAATGGTGCATTTTCAAAATAATTTCTATTATTATCTAATAATTCTATACAATCTTTTAATGGATCAAATTCTTTAGTTTCTTGGAATTCTTTATTAAAATAATTATAAATAGTTGCTTCTAATCTTGTTATTCCATTTTCTTTAGCTAAATTAGATGTAAATGTTTCTTTTAATCTTTTATCTGGACAATTTAAAAAATCTATAATATGGTTACCAAGTTGTTTATTTACTCCTGGACTTGTTAATTGGCATATAAATTTATTATAAATTTTAACTCAAGAATTATTATTAATCCAAGTTAAACAATCTCTTCCAACAGTTTTATTATTATCTACAATTATATTATTACACTCTTTTTTAAATTTACCTTGTATACAAAAATTAAAATTATTTATTAAATAATTAATCATTTCTTCTTTATTAAAAATTCCTGCAAAATCTTGTGTTATATCAAAATCTAATAAATAATAATGTTATTTTTTCAATTCTTCTAACATTTTTGGTAAATTAATTAATAATGTTTCTAATTCTACATCTGCTAATTCTATTTTATAAGGAATAACTACTGGATTTTTATATTTTTTATTAGCCTAATAATTTCTATATCTTGTTTTATAATTTGTTTAACTCCTTTAATAATATAATTATTTTTAGAATTGGTGTTTAATAAATATGGTAATTTAGCTTTAACTCCATGTGCAGATAGTTTAAAATGAGAAAATCTAGATCTTAATAAACTATTAAAAGATCCACAAGCTTCTTTTTTTACTAAAAATTTTCCATTTTTCAAATCTCCTGTACAATCTATAAAATCTATTATTTTTACTAACATAACTTAATATTATCGCAAAATTGTTTAGTAATTGGTATAAATTTTTCCAATTTTTGTTCTTCTTCTACATAATTAATATCTCCAATATTTGTAACTAAATTATTATTATTCAAATTTTCTGTAAGTAACCATAATCCAAATCTTTCATTTGTTGGTTTAATTTTATTACAAAGTTATTCTGTAATAGAATATTTAGAAGTAGCATCATTTTTATTTTCAGCATCCATTTATTATATAAAAAAATTAATAGGTTTTATAAAAGTAGCTAAAAATATATTTAGTAAAAAATGTATAAATATTATAAAAATTAATAATAATTTCGATGTAATTTATTAAAAAAATATAGTTTATATAAATTATTTTAAAATAAAATAAAAAATAAGATAACAAATAGAAATAAAAAAAAATAATATTAAAATTTGTAAATATTATATGAATTTTATAAAAATAAAAAGTAGCTGAAACTAAGTAGCTCAAAGCATAATGCGATAGCAATTTTACCTATATGAATAAATAAAACAATAATTATCTTTATTTTTAAAATTAATACATGCTTTTTTATTTTTTATTTTTTCTGGTAAATCAATATATGATCCTGCATTTAATGAATTGTTTTTATTCGATTTTAAAATTAATTTATCACAACTAACTAATGACCATCCAGATCCTGCATTAGGTTGATGTTGTGATTCTCTTAAAATAGTTTTCTCAAATTGTTTATCAATAAATTCATTTGTATCTAAAATATGATCTGTTATTACTGGAAAAAATTTTATGGTTTTTTGAATTGTATTACGGTATCTGTTGGAGAATTTCTCTCATAAGTACAACCTAGATTCAATTGACCTTTCATACTTTTATGAATTTTAAAATTTTCTTCAATTATTGATGTTAAATCTTTTCTACAAATCTCTAAATAATTTTTAATATTATTACTTTCAGGAGAAACTTTAAGTATATATTTATTGAATAAATCATTCTTAGAATTTATATTTTTAATATCCACTATATAATTATTTGATGATTCATTTATATTTTTAGCTAATTCTTTTATTAAATATTTCTTTGATCTATTATCTATTTATATAAAAGCGAAATGGCACTCACTCACTCACTCACTCACTCACTCACATAACTAAAAATCTACCGGACCAAAAATGTTCAAATTTGGTAGGTATGTTCAGTTGGCCCTTTAGAGGCGCACTAAGAAATCTTTTGGCAATATTTCAACTCTAAGGGTTGTTTTTAAGGGTTTAAAGTTCGTCTTTTAGCATGTATATTCTTCTTCTCCCAATCTCTTAATTAGAATTGAAATTTCCATATCATATGTTACTATAGAACTATAATCTAGATAGAGTACCTCTTCAAAACAGTTGTTAACTGGCAACTAAATCAATAATTTTGTCAGGTTGGCATTAAGTTGAGTTGATTTTGTTAGGTTGGCACCAAATGAAGATTTAAATGAATTTATTGCGGAAAAATTGATTGGGCACTGCTACTTCAATCCTGGGAATATTATATTACTAGCCGTCAGGCATGCTTCGCTCGCCATATCTGTTTAGCCAGACGTTTAGTCTGGACCCCCGACTGGATTGTCCTATTATAATATGATAAAAATGAAAAAATGCAGGCGAGCGAAGCGAGCCTGCTGATCTCATTCTTGGACGATCCAGACGGGGGTCCAGGGGGCGGAGCCCCCTGGCTAGACAGATATGGCGAGCGAAGCGAGCCTGACGGCTAGTTTGTTTTAATATTATTTTCTTCAGCTAATTTTTTAATATAATTTATATTTCTTAACCTTAAAATTTTTGGATATTTTTTAATTTTTTCCAATCTATTAATTAGTTGTTCTCTACTTAAATTATTTAAATTATTAACATCATATTTCTTTCCAATATCTTTAAGTTTTTCAAAATTTAATATTTGATAATTATCTTCATTGATTTTAAAATCCTCTTTAATTTTTAATAATGCTTTTTCATTTAATCTATCATAATCATGAATATGATTCATTTCAGCCCATTTCTTCAATTCTAAGAATTTTTTATATTTTATAGATGAATTAACTTGATGCTTTTTAGATTTTAAATGTCTATTAAAATTATAATTCATTGTAAAATTAACATCACAAATTTTACAATAGATTTTATTTTGATCACTCATGATTTTCAGTTACTATTTATAGGAGAAAAATTTAAGGTATTTGAAAAAATTATTCTGTTATAATTTCTTGATAAATATTCTTTAAAAATGATAAATCTTAAGAATATTATTGTATTAATTGAGTTCATGAATTAGATCCTATTTTTAAGTTAAATAAATTAGATTTATTTAAATTAGATTCAATAAGATCAACCTTATTCATGAATCTCAATTAATTAATAATAATAATTTATTCATGAATCTTAATTAATGAAAGAATTATATTATTAAAATATTTTAATAATTCAATATAATATTTAATTTATTAATTTATAAAATAATAGATCAACCTTATTCATAAATCTTAATTAATTCATAATAAAGTAAGCTAAGATCAAGAATCAAATAGCATTGTTACTATGAGTCTCTGTGGTGTAGTGGATAGCATGTCTGCTTGTCACACATGAGACTCTGGTTCAAATCCTGGAATGGACCAAATTTTTTTGATCAATGAAAATTATTTGAAACTTAACATCAAGAATTAAATTCAAATTTATAAAATGATCAAGTGGTCTAGTGGTTAGAATGCTTGACTAATAAATGGGAGACTCTGGTTCAAATCTAGATGTCTCCCATTAATTATTGAGGACATAGTAAATGTGAAATTACTGAACTGTTATCCAATGGGCCCAACGGATATCTTAAGTAGGTATTTTCACTAAAAATCTATGAGACTACCTAGGAGTCGTTCCTCATGGGGGTTAAAAAAAAATAACCCCCAAAATTCCTTCATCTCCTATATCCTTACTTCATGATCTGTATGCAAAAATTTCATCATGCCTGTAATTAAAGATCCATAGCTATAAACGCTAATATGTGATTGCGTAAAAGGCCATGCGTACAGATCATGAAGTAAGGATAGGAGATGAAAGGAAAATATGATCATATTTTGTTTTTTTAAAAAAAAACAAAATATTCGTAATTTTAATAAATTCGTAATTAATTTAGAATTTTAGAAAATTGAATTTTACTTGGAGACCAAAAGTCTCCATTTTATTGAATTAGAAATTTGATAATTAAATTACTCTGCTTGAAACTGTGTCTCTAGTGAGTGGAATGGAATTAGAGTGAAAAATAAGTCACTCCAAAAAAATTTTTCTGATACTTAACAGTGATTTTTTTGACTTATTTTTGATTATGAAATTTTGAGTTATTTATGAATAATTCATTGAAAAAATGATATTTTCTCTTAGAATGTAATGAATTTTATCGAAAATTAGTAAAAATGAGTTAATTTTAATGATTTGAAAAATAGCATATCAGCCACTCCAAAAGTGCTCTAGCTCTCTCATCATACTATCTACTCCTATGTATAAACAAACTACAAGACGATTAAGTAATACCTTGTACTTGGATTTATACACCCAAGTAAATATACATGAAGCCAAGTTTCTTCCTTCAAGTTTGATAAATACTGCTTGAATGTAGAGCAAAATAAAAAATTTTTTGAAAAAAAATACTTATGTCATAAATACATAGTGCAATAGACATAGTCATCAAGAAACAATGTTCATACAAAAGTCACTTAAAATCATTCATATCTATCTCTATCTCTAATTGCATTCAATCTCTATTCTCGTTATAGTTATTTGTGCAACTAGTGCGCAAAGTGACAGTTTGCTGCACCGAAAGAAACGTTTACGCCCGAGCCGTAGGCGAGGGCGGAATGGCTTCTTGAGTGCAGCAGAGGAACTTTGCGCACGTATTTCACATTTAATTTTTCCTACAGTTACCATTGAATATGAGAAGTGGTTGATTGAATGATTATGGGTAAAATGATGGCTGAAGTCCATGAAATGTTTGTGTGTTGTGTGTCTGTTATTAATAGCAACTTTAATTCATTTAAAAATTAATAATCCAATTGAAGTTGAAAATTCTCAGCCAAAGTTCTCATTTTTATTCATTCAAGAATCAGAAAAAATACAGTTCGAACAAAAACTTCACATTCAAAATACACGTCAACAGCTTGTTGGCTGAACCGAGATGCAAGATGGCTGAACCGACAAGCGCGCGACCTAGCGGGAAGAATCGTACCTAAGTTTGTTTCATCCAGCTAAAAATTACTGAAACACGATTCAGAAATTTAGACTTTTGCTCAAATTAACGAGAAAAATGCTCAAAGTAAACTGAAAAATATTTATAAAAATAACATAGACAACAGAGAATATTTATTGTAGTAGTGTTATTTTTATTTATATGAATATCGAATGGTAATCATTTAACCTCAAAATTCGAATTTTATAATGTATATTTGCTACTTTTCTCATTTCTTGGAGTTGAAATAATAATTATCAATAGAAAAGAACTATTATTTATTATTTAATGATGAGAATTCGTAAATGATGATTATTTAATTATGATTTAGATGAACATTATTCTTGTTTTGGATTTCTAGATTGGGATTTTATCATAAATGTAGGGTTTGCCATTGAAATGATTCTTATCTAAATCTAACCACAGTCATTTTTACTCACTTAATGTTTGTTTTCGTGCACTAATCCTCCATATAACCCACCAACTATTTTGTGTTGCCATGATGCAAATCTGGAGCGCAGAAAACTTTTTTCCCGCACTAAAGCGGAAAAGTGAATCTTTGCGTTCTGTAATCAGTGCAGGAATCGTCACTTTTCAAGGTAACTGTAGGAAAATTAATTTTTCATGCTTTGTAAAATCCGTTGAATTATTAGCAATACTGTCTTCTAAGCCTTTTCCCACTGAGGTGGGGTCGGCGTTTCGGGTCAGTTGCTTCCAGGAGTCTCAGTCATGGGCTTCGTTTGGAGTTACTCCCTTCTCTACAAGATCTTGGGCGATAAAATTTTCCCATTTCTTCCTAGATCTTCCCCTCTTCCTAGTGTCTTCTTCGACATCTAAGTGGTCGATCTTTTCCCCACATAATCGTCCTCCCACATGTCCGTACCACTGCAGTCTATTTTCTTTAATATTTCTGTAACCTTCATTCAGTTTCTTATCATTTTATTTCGGATTCTATCCCTTCTAGTTAGGCCGTAACTCCCCCTCAGTATCTTCATTTCAGTGAGCTCCAGTCTGTGTTCAAGGGCTACCCGACCGCACGACTGTTTTATAGATTTTTACCTTTAGTTTTTCATTCATTCTTCTATCACAAAGTATTCCTCCAATTTATCCAGGCTGTATCATTATACGTATTAATAATTAGCGCTATTGCCGTTCAATGTAAATTGACACAAAGAAAATTGAAAGCAACGTGTGTAAGCCAGTATATATCTAGGGTGCTACGACATAAGCAGACAAGTCACAAAATGGTCAAAATGCGTTTTTCGTCCTAACATATTAAAAAAATCATGTTTTTGGACTCAGGGGACCTTGAAACGTATAGAAAACTTGAAATTAGGGTACCTTTTTTTTGGAAAGCGATCCCAGGTAGCACAGAAACGTTGAAATAACGTTAGAAACACGTAATACCTTAACGTTGAAAAGACGTTTAAATTCAACGTTGAAAACACGAGAAAATGTCCGCCGTTTCCACGTTATTTTCAACGTTGAATAATAGTTGAAAAAACATTGTAACAACCATTATTTTCAACTATAAATAGACGTTGAAAGCACGTCGTGACAACCATTATTTTCAACCATAAATAGACGTTGAAAGCACGTTGTGACAACCATTATTTTCAACTATAAATAGACGTTGAATTAGCCATACTTTTGAACCGGTACCTTATCAATTACATGGTAATATTTCTAAAATCATTTGAAAAGAGATGAAAATACGAAATCATATTTCCATTTATTTACATATGATTTCATGTAACAGAAATATTACCCTGCAATGCGGTACATTGGTAAGTTGACATTAAAAACACACAATAAAAACCATATTCATCTATTTTCTGTATAGGGCTACTTTTTATAGAAATAGAAAGGAAAATAAAAATCTCAGTATCCTTTTTGAATTATTTAATCACTATTATTAATCATTATTTAAATGATTCAAAAAGGATACTGAGATTTTTATTTTTCTTTCTATTTCCATATTACTTCAATTTTGATCCACAAAAATAGTATGATGAAAGGTTGTTTAAAGAACTAAGATGGTTACAACCAAATTACCATGGTAATTTAATATACTCTGCCAAGCTCAAAAACTTTTATGTTTGTAAGAAACATAAATTAAAACTATTATTTCAAGAATTAGCAGTTGTTTAAGAATCTTGAATTTTTAGTATGATAATTTTATCTGTGGTGAGCAAAAATAGCTCAATTCTTTCTAGGAAATAATATATATCTAAATTTTTACTTGACATTTATGCCAGGTTTAAACTATGCCAATTGGCAAAACAATAATAATTGTCAATTAGTTTTTATTTAGCTATGCCTAGATGATGGTTCTAGAATTAAAAGATTCAATTGATACTTTACACCAGCTATAAATTTCAGAAGACAATATTATTGTCTTGTCAATTGGCATTGTATAAACCCGCCTACATTTTAGTTTTCAGGTATGATGATAGTTTGTGATTTATGCAATAGAGAAACAAATATTTTATTACAGTGTTTCAATAGAAAGGGACTTTCAAAATAACTTTCCACTTTCATTTCATAATACTTTTTAATTACCGACGAAATTAGATTGTTTTTTCTCCACTGAAAATACTCTGCCGCATATTTTAGCCAATCCTTAATAGCGTCTTCAATTTGGGTCTCAATGCCCACAGTCGACCCACAAGATTTTTTGATAGAATCTGAAACATAAGGTAATATAAATTTTAATAAGAAATTCTATAATATGAAGGCAGATGAAATTTTGCCACTACATAGGAGTTATTATTTGATACAGATGTTGCATGGTTAAAAGGGAATTGCTTTTAACAACAAGTACAGAAATTTTTCTCAAGTGCACATCTAATAATGTTATACATTTGATATTTTGTTACACACATTGATATTTTGAATCACAAGGCGAGGTGATGATTGTTTTTTAGATAAAAATAGTCCATTACTATACAATAGTCAGACGAGAAAGTCACACAAGCTGTTCGTTCAAACATTCAAAAGAACTAAGAATAAAGTAAGAATATTGGGTTTCCAAATTTTGTAGCATAGACGAATTTTAACTTGAAATACTCCTCTTTCATTAGGCCTATAGAAGTAAACAAATAAGGCTCTATATAAAAACGGTAGAAAATTTATTTTTTAATTTATGAGTAAAATTTAATAGTTACTGTAGGTACATACTTAGTTTTATGAAAAAAACAGTTGTATCCCGATATTTCAACCATTTTTTATTGGCCTACTAAATTTTGTAAACCTAGACCAAAAGTTTAAAATCACAATGAAATTAATCAAAAATATCCTTGACATATATGGGTTGTAAACATGCATAAATTAATTAAAAATTTAATTTTAAAATGAACAAGTTTAAGCTAAATTTCGTCACCATGGAATGACGATATTTGGAAAATGTTAATATTTATGAGCTGAACTCCAGACACCCGTTTTCAATTTCTTGGATCACCGAGTTAATTACTGAACTTGTTAAAAGCAATCACTTTGATGTTAAGTGATTTATATTATATTAAGTTCAATGTTATTATATTAAGTTCGATGGAATTTCTCAACACAAGCAGTCCTGTGACAAAAACAATACATAGATAGCATAATGAAAATATTTGTGCAGGAATCAAAGTAATAGTAATTTATTTGGAAGTTAAGTAGTAGGCTACATGTAAAATACTTAAAACCAAGCTTATTGTATTATATTAATTTTTAATAATTATATTAAATTAGAGCCCTCTAATTTAAAACATAATATAACTTACCTAACCCTAACCTCAAATGTAAACATAATTATGTTCAACACACAATATTTGTTTTGAAGTTTATACAATAAATCACCAAACAATCTCATCTTTTAAATAAGAATAATAAATTAAATAAACTTACCAAGTCAAAGTGGAATAGGTAGACTCTTCTAAAAGAGTTCACAGCTTTCATCAACGTGATGAGAATTCAAACATGAAATGGCGTTGATCAGTCGATCGTCGTTGATACGTTGATAGATCCGTTTTTGTGTAAGGACTACTGTAGCGCTGTGAGTGGTGGAATTGGAAGCTCGTTTTCAACGTGTTTTCAACTATAGATCAACCGTTGAAAACAACGTTGCATTTAAAACGTTGAAAAATTCAACCGCTAACGGTTATAGGCGATGTAAGTGATGACGTAAGCCGTTGCTACGACGCCATTTTGGTTTCTAAACAAACCGTTGCTATGGAGAGAGAGCATGTTATTCAAATGGGACTAAAACATCACCTTACATTTACAAGTATATCAATGAAATAATTGATTTCTAAGAGTTGAGAATATTTTTTTCATGTTCTTCACACTCAAATCATCAACTCTCAGTATTTATTCAGATCAAATAAATTTTTTTGGGACAGCCAAAGCAGAAAGTCTCACGAAGTAGAGCTTAGTACCATGTCTGTAGTCTGCTATGGAAAACCTACATGTAGAGAAAGTTGAAGTGCAATTTGAATTATTACCTAGAATTTCATTAGATTGCTATAAAGTTGTAATTTAAAAATTCCTATGAATATATTCTGTTTTCCTATTGTTTAGTGTAACTGTAAGAGTAGACTATAGGTTAGGTGTTTTCGTTTAGCAAAATAACCTAGGTACTTATAAGTTTGGTGTGAGGTTTTCTGAAGTACCTATATAATTGTTTTCAATCTACGTGAAATCGTAAAATATTGGAATGAACTCAACACAATAAAAAAGATGTAGATGCAGTGACCACTAATCATGTTGTATACTTCCTAAGTTCCTATATTCTAACTAAACGGTGATGATGTTTACAAGAATTCAAAAGGGGTAAGTAAACATGTAGAGTAAAGCAAATAATTAAGTATTTTATTTGCTACATTCACTGTAAACATAATTGTATTAATAATTTTACTAATGTAGTTATTCTAGATAAATTTGATAAATATTATTTTTATTAACAATAGCATAACCTAAAAATGTAGTACAGAACTTATAGAGGCGAGCTAGACCTTGGGATTTTCAGGAAATCTAAAAAAATGGTATGTAGCCTGCCTTTTCACTGTAATGTTTACAGTCAGGAACAAAGAAAATGTTCGTTTGCTTCAAACCATTTTCATTTTTGATCGAAATCAGACTGTATACATTTTCAAATAAACATTTCTAATGTGAAACAGCAGACTGTAAAACTTCCAGCATATGCTGTGACAGTAAACTTATATTGAAAACAAAATAATAATTAAAAATTTCATGTAAGAATTCATGTGGCACTTTAACTTTCTCTTCAACCTTGGAAACCAAATATTGATTGTGTTGAAACCAACAATTCAAACATGAACCAATATGAATTATAGTACTTTTGATTAGTACACGGATTGGAAATAAACCAGATCTTTTGTTTTCAGAATATGAAATTGCTACTGATGATACGGATATAGCTGAGACCAGAATTGTTCAAGTGATGCGGCCTCTCTGAATCCTGCCAATAAGGTAATACACATTCTTAGAAAGTGTAGTGTGTAGTGGTAGTATATTTCCTGTGTTTTAGTTGCAGTTAGATACTTTACACTGTATGAAATATCCATAATCTTTATTATCAAACGAAAATCCAAATTCCGAAGACTTCTGCTACTCAAATATTGACAACAGGGTAAACAGCTAGATAGAATAGTAGCGCTCATCGAATTTCCATCTAGCTGTTTACCCTGTAGTCAATATTTGTAGTAGTAGAAGTTTTTGGGGTGATTTACAGCATTCAATTTGGATTTTCGTTTAATAATAATTATAATTTCATTAGCATTTGAATAAATGCAATATCTTAGTAATTTCCATCTGTATCCATAATCTATTATATAATACTAGACGGATATGGCGAGCGAAGCGAGCCTGACGGCTAGTCTATTAGTCTAGATTAGACTACACTACAGTCTACACTATAGTCTACTTAGACTACACTATAGTCTACTATAATAAAGGAAATGATTGGCTTATACACGTACGGGATAGTAGATTCACTAATGACGCATCATCACGTCTAAACTTCTCAACTGATTAACTTTTTTGCATATTGATTTTTAATTTACCGAGGATGATTATAGGCCTATTTTAAGATTTTATTAGGTCAAGTTTTCGATTAGACCCTTGCAGAGCACGGGTTACCTGCTAGTGATCAAATTCAAAGAGATTTTGTTTGAAAGACATGAAAATTTATTTACCTAGAGTTGTTGAGCAATAAACAATTTTTTCCTCCATGATCCCTTTCCAAAAGGAGTCCGTATTTGCGGCCCGCAATCAGTAATAGACCAAAACAAACCTTTCATAGATGATGCTTTTTATTTCATTCAGGTAGCTGTAGAGGTGCGTTTACATTAGTCAAGTTTACTTGAATTGAAGTTTTGTATAAAATGAATGTATTTTGGAAACTTGAAGTCAAGTTAAGAAGGACAGAAGGTTGAATCCTCAACACCAATGTAGACCCTTCTTCAAGTTTTGTAGATGTTGAACATGTTTGACTTTTGAATTCAACTTGAATCTTGAAGAAACAATCCAACCTACAAATGGGAAAGTGAGATAAAATAGTTCTCATCAATGTTTGTTTCTATTACGAACTGATTGTTAATAATCACTTTTGAACAACTAAATTACGACATAGCAGTCAGGTATTTATAAATAAAAATCCACATTTGTGGAGTTTTTTTTTTTAGATTATACGTCCTAAAGACTCCAGTCATGGAGTATAAGACAAGTCATGTTATTACATAATAATTCTAACACTAAGTAGTTCAACCTAGTTTAGGTTTGAAAGGAATTCTTGTACACTATAAAAAGCTCTATCAACTAAATATTTTTTCATTTGTTTTTTGAAAATCTTCAAATCATCATTACTTTTCAAGATATGAGGTAGCTTGTTATAAAATTTCCTACCAATATAATCTGGTTTTTGATCAAATAACCTACTATTGTGACCCATTATATGATAATCTGCTCTGTTTCGCGTATTATACTCATGAACATCTGAATTCTGAATCACACCACTCGTTTTCACATGCATTACAACTTCATATACATACAAAGATGGCACAGTTAATAGACCAAGCTTTTTAAATAAAGGCCTACAAGAGTCTAACCTATTCACTTTCTCTATACATCTGAGTGCCTTCTTTTGAATCTTAAACACTCTGTCTATATTTTGTTGAGATGAATTACCCCATACTAAAATAGCATACCTAATATGAGATAGTATAAGTCCATGGTAAGCAGTTAACAGTAGTTTTTTATCATTCAGCCTAGCAAGCTGCCGCAGGACAAATACCCCAGATGATATCTTATTACATATCCTCTCAATGTAAGGATGCCATGTTAATTTCCTGTCCAATAAAATTCCCAAGAATGCTACTTTCTCTTCTTGGTCTAATTCATTTTCCTCTACAAACACATTTATTTCTCTATCCTCTACTGAATTATATTTACTTTTGAATTGTAGGAATTGACATTTCTTACTATTTATTGTTAATTGCCTTTGCTTCAAGAATTGGACAATTGACTGTACTCCAGTAGAAGCATTTATTTCTAGACTATCTAATAAATAATTGTTAAAGATAAGCGATGTGTCATCAGCAAACAACAGAGCTCTGTGATCTTTTAACTCTTTTGGTAATTGGTTCACATACAACAGAAACAGTAAGGGACCCAGAATTGAGCCTTGAGGTACTCCAGCCTGGACCTCCAGTTTTTGAGATTTAATTTTTACTATTTCATTCCCATCCACCTTGGTAAGCTCAACACACTGGTTTCTACCTATGAGATATGATTCAAACCATTTTAGTTCTATACCATTCACACCTACAGTTTTTAGTATTTCCAATAATATTCTATGGTTCACACAATCAAAAGCTTTGGATAAATCAAGAAATATTGCGGCTGCCTTCTCACCTGAATCTATTATCTCTATTAGTCTTTCAACAAGGGATACTATTGCAGTCTTAGTAGATTTCCCTTTCTGGAACCCATGCTGTTCATCACATATGAAATTAATTTCTTCCAGGTGCATCAATAACCTATTTAAAACTACTCTTTCAAAAATTTTACTTATTACATTTAGAATACTAATGGGTCTATAATTTTCAACTCTTTCAGAATCACCGCTCTTGAAAATTGGCAAAATTTTTCCTTGTTTCAGATCATCAGGGAAAATACCCTGCTCTAGTGAAGTATTAAGGAGATGCAATAAAGGGTCCAGTAATTCATTTTCACATTCTTTTAAAATTTTGCTTGAGACCCCATCCAATCCTACTGTTTTTTTGTTATTCAAATTTTTTATTATTCTTGACAACTCATCTCTTGATAATGGATGAAATTTAAATACCTTTTCAATTGGCTCAGCATTTAATGTAGTTGTATTATAAGTATTAGTGTTCAGTGACTTTTGGAGATTATATGCAACCTGTTGATAATATTTATTGAAAAAGTTACAAATGTCTATACTATCATCCATATAATTTCCATGTTCATCGATTATCCTAGGGACATTAGTAACTGTATCTTTTTGCTGCTCTCCTATTTCTATTAATCACCTCCCAAACAGCAGAGTTAAAATTGGTACTAGTTGTTAATATTTCAGCTGTTTTCTTACACTTAGCTTTCCTCACTTCTTTTGCATAGTTTTTCTTTAGACATTTGTATTTGACTTCACTCGGAACATCCCTCACTAATTTAAATTCCTCATAAGCTTCCCTAACAATATTTCTTTGAGTAAGAATATCTTCAGTTATCCATTCATCTACTTTGTTTAATTTACTTTTTACTTTGACTTTTTTTATCGGACAGCATACACTAATGTGAAATCTTAGAGTATCAATGAATTGCTTATATTTGTAATTTAGGTTACAACTGTTATAAACACTACTCCAATTTTCTTGAAGCAGTTCCTGCTTCAAACAATTTATATTTCCTAGCTCATATTGCTGAATTTCTTTCACAAAAGATTTTTTTCTGATTGGATTCTGGCCCTGCAACTTAACATCTAAAATTTGATAGTTATGATCTGATAGATCTGAGCTACCTAACCTGACATTACAACCTTCTATATTTGTGAGGATATTATCAATAATTGTCTGTGAAGTTCGAGTTACTCTTGTATATTCGTGGACCTTAATTTCTAAATTATTCATATTAATAATATCTCTAATATCCTCTGTCATCTTATCCTGCCTGGCAAAATCGGTATTGAAATCTCCTACTACTATAACATTTGTGAAACGAGCGGTTGTAATTTCCAAAAGTGTATGGAGCAGCTCACAAAATTTTTGCCAGTCTCCATTTGGTGACCTATAGATACCTAACACTGCTACCTCAAATCGATCATCAATTTTTAACCTTAGTCCCGTCACCTCTAAATCCATCTCAACAGAAAATCTCTTAACAAAATCCAGTTCATAAGTTTGGGTATGTTTAGCATTGCTAGTGAATATACATACACCACCACTTCTATGAGCTATTCTACAAAATTCTGATCTCAGTGAATAGCCTGGAATCCTAACTTGATTTATTTCCTTTATTTTTAAGCCAAGCTCTGTGAAAATAACAATGTCAGGATCCTCCTGTTTAAGAAATACTTCTAATCTGTCAATTTTGTTGCGAAGATACTGAATATTTTGATGATAAATACTAAAAACCTTACCATCTTGTGCTACTCTATCTCTAGCATTTGTAGCTATTTCCTTTTCACTGTTTTGAGCCAATTTACTAAAAAATCGTTATTTGTTTTTTTGACTGTTTTTAAACCAGAGGATTGCAAACGGCTTTCAATCAGCTCTGCCAATCTATTACAAAAGATTACTTTGCCAGATCGATTTAGATGCAACCCATGATTAGTGAAGTTATGTCTTTTCAGCCTTTCATTTAGAAAACAAATCCCCAGTTGTTTAGAATTCTTATTTTTTAGGCTGTTGATTGTATTATGGATTGATTTGTTTGTCGAAATGATTGCTTCATTTAATTCTGGCCTATCAAACCTATTAGGAATAGTACTTATTATTAAGTTTGTTTTTTTGCTGAGTGGCACAATTTCCTTGATTTTTTCTGTTACTTGAGGAAGATGATTCAAGTTAGGTTCATTTATATTATTTGAGCCACCAAGTACAATTAGATAGTCATTTTCATCAAAGTCTTTAGTTTGTTCCCTAGCTGACTCTACAACTGCATTAATTGATTGATGCACTTGGCTTGAAAAAACATTGTACATCAAATTTATTTTTTAATCTTTTATCAAGGAGATCACTGCAATCACGTCCATGACTGGACGTCAGTAGCAGAACTCTCCCTTTCCTATCTTTATTTCCCTCAGCTATATTTTTGGTTGCTGTCTTCAAAACCTCACTGTACGTTTTATTTCGACCATTTTCAGAGCATTTCCCATCATTTAGGTTAGATTCTATTTTTTTTGCATTTTGACGGAGGTTCTATCATACATTTAGTATTATCAAATTTAGATTTTAGTTTCTTTATTTCCTCCGACATTAGACTACATTGATTTTTTAGATTTAGTATTTCTTTTTTATGGTCTTCATCTTGTAATTTTATAATCAGTTCCAAAGATTTAATTTCTTCTACCATCCCTAACCTTTCTTCCTCAGACGTTTTTAGAGTTACTTCTAATTGGTTTTTTAAATTAGTGTGGCTACTTTGTAGTTGAGCAACTTTTTCGGCTAAAGTAGTTTGAAGAACTGGGGTTTTTGGTTTTGGCGTTTTTGAATTTTGGTTTTGGGAACGTGTAAGTACTCCCGCTATGTGTACATTTCTATTACTAACCTTCGGTGTTCTACTTGAGCTCATCTTCCTATCTAAGAAATTATATTACTTGCAATAATAATAATTGATTTATAAATGATAGGATTTTAATTTTGTTATAATTTTAGTCAAGTAAACTATCTATGTTTATTTTTAAATCTCGAAAACCTAACCTCAAACTAACCTCTAAACGGTGTTTGGCTTATTAAAATAGAATTAGGAATTAAAATCTAAAACAAAATGATAAAACGTGATCAAGAAACAATTAATAATGAAATTAACACAAAATTTGTACTTATCTGTGACTATTTATAACACAAAATCTTCCAAAACCCAGGAGCGAAATTATGTAGGACTTTCATTCAAAACCTCTAACCTTGATCCGTGCTTTCGGACACTAGGCCTTTCATCATGTGATGAACAAGTTGATGATCAACACGAGTCCCTTCAACACTAGGCCCTTCATCATCACTCGTGTTGATCATCAACTTGTTCATCACATGATGAAAGGCCTAGTGTCCAAAAGCACTCCACAAATGGATTTTCATTTATAAATACCTGACTGCTATGTCGTAATTTAGTTGTTCAAAAGTGATAAAATAGTTTTCAGTCAATGTAGAAATATAAAAACAACTAGATAGAAATGTATGATACAAGAAAAGCATGAAAAGAAAGAAGAAAACTTTGAGATATATTAGATATTTTAATCTAGGTTGTCGAAGTCATGAAAATCTAAATTCAAATGAACTTGACTAATGTAAACCCTACTTTAGAATAGCATGTTTATGAACACTTCTATTAATAAAATTGTAGCTTGAACCTTTCTTTAGCTTGTCAATAGAATTGTCATAAATGCATTAACGGAGATTGATCAGCTCTTAGTTTCAACCCGGAATGAAGCATGCTTTAATAGATGCGATCATATTATCCTCTAGTAAACCTAGATTAGCTTTGAATGAATATTCAAAAATACTGCTTCATTTAAGAGTGAGGCCCGGTTGCAAAAAACCTGTTAAGTGTTAATCATGATCAAATGCCACGAGAACCAATCAGGCTTTTTCGAAAAGAAGGCTTCTCTGATTGGTTCCAATTTAACAGGCTTTTGTGCAATCGGCACTTAGATTTAATTTGTATATGAACTCACTCAGCTTGTGAAACTTATTTCTTTTTTCATTTTTCTCTCCATTCGATTCCTGACATATTCATTCATGTAATAAAACGTTCTCCGAAGTACTTTTTTATTTGCTTGAAGCAGATTCAGCTGTCACATGTCTTACATCCTAAAACCGCTTTGTCATTTTTATATAAAACCCATAATCTTTTTTATTAATTATTTGGAGCTAATGTAACAGCAAAACTTAGTTTGAGTGCTTCAAACTAGTAACTAACCAAAAAAACTATACTATTCAAAATCTTTAAATCTTCAATTCCTGGACCAAAAATCAAGTGACTAAGCAGTGTGTGATATTATAACCTCAATCTTTGGACAACATTAACTTTTTATCAAAATTTTGGAGAGAAATAGTACAGGTTCAGTCTAGTTTTTCCTTCAATGCCATAATTATAATATTATGATTGTAGTATTTCGTACAATAATTAAATGAATGGATGAATGAACTATATGAACAAAATTATATTTAATTGTGAGTAATTTATCTTTTCCCTTACAGAGCTCAGAGCTTTCTCTTTTGCTTTCTTTGAAGTGCCTATTATTTTTTATGATTATATTATTCAAGATATTAATCCTATCGTGTATATATTTGAGATTGCAGTAAAGTTTCTCATCATAAATAGAGAATTGTCCATCTGTTTCAAGCACATCTTCAACCTTGCCGTCTAGAGATTTTGTTTATATCTTAGTGCCGGCTGCACAAAAGCTGGTTAAATTTGAATCGTTATTAATTTCACAAGAACCAATCAAAGAAGCCTTCTTTACGAAAAACCTGGTTCTTGTGAAATTAATCACGATTAAAATTTAACCGTCTGGTATGCAACCGGACCTTAAATTGACAATCTTAGGTTAGGCACACACCAGTTAGTCAAGACAAGACATGGTCAGACACAATACTTCTCATAGTTGCTTATGACGCAACACACACTGATTAGTCATTGAAATTAGACATGTCTTCATAAGCAGCTATGTGAAGTATTGTGACTGAACGTGTCTGATCATGTCTTGTCTTGACTAACTTAGTGCCAGTGCCTAGAGCCAGCCTTAGAGTTTGTGTGCCTAGCTTTAGTAAAAATAATTGATCTTGTTTGTGTAGTAGCTTTGGTGATGGTATATTGCTGTAGTATATTGATTGGTAGTGTATTGATTGGTGGTAGTATATTTGGGTACCTAGGCTAAACCAAAACACCTAACCTATATATTTAAGCTTTAGTCTACTCTAACAGTTACACTAAACAATAGGAAAACAGAATATATTCATATGAATTTTTAAATTACAACTTTATAACAATCTAATGAAATCCTAGGTAATAATTCAAATTGCACTTCAACTTTCTCTACAGGTAGGTTTTCCATAGCAGACTACAGACATAGTACTAAGTTCTACTTCGTAAGACTTTCTGCTTTGGCTGTACCAAAAAAAATTATTTGATCTGAATAAATACTGAGAGTTGATGATTTGAGTGTGTAGAACTTGAAAAAAATATTCTCAACTCTTAGAAATCTATTATTTCATTGATATACTCGTAAATGTAAGGTGATGTTTTAGTCCCATTTGAATAACATGCTCCCTCCATAGCAACGGTTTGTTTAGAAACCAAAATGGCGTTGTAGCAACGGCTTACGTCATCACTTACATCGCCTATACATTTTTGGGAAATAAACATTTATTTATTTTATATACATTGTCTCTTGATAATGTTGTTTGTGTGTTGGATATTGTGTTGTCTTGTTCAGTGGCATTGTTTTTATTCGTGATAAATAAAAATTATTCATGCCAATTAATGACATATAGTTAAATATCCATGCATTACAAATTAATGGGTTATTATTGAATGATTGATTTACTGAGAATGATCTCACTTCTAATTTATTCCTGTGATGCATGTAATAAAAAAAAACTTGAAATTATGTTGAAACGGTTCGTCCCTTGAATATTATTTATTGTTTTAAATTATATTCGTGATAACATCGTGTTTACAGTACAGTAAGTTAGATAAAATTGCTTCCACACACCATTTTAGTAGAATTTAACATTGAGAATATGCAACTGTGATTGTTAAATTTCAAATTCGAATTTATTTTGTCAATTACAATCACAAACAAATAGTAAATATTACATTTAAATACATTCAGAAAACTCCCTCATTCATAAAATGTTTGTCTTTCAAACATTGTAATTTTTGGAAACAAAATTCTTAAATTTCTGTTGTGAAATTCAGCTAATAAATATCTATATTGATTATATTCGTCCCAATATTAAGATCATTGTTTTGTGACTCACTGGCTTAGCTAGTAGAAACTAAATTAGCAATTTGACAGCATGTTTGAAATCTCTTTATTAAATTGAGAAAATTTAAGAAATTTCAATTCAACCCACAATCTATCCCATAACTTTATATCCATTAATCATATAATCATTAAGTTTGTTTTTTGGTCCTGCAAAATTATTTCTTTAATATGTGAATATTTCCTATTTTAGTAATAACAATGTGGAATATTTCTTCTATGTTTAGTTTTGAAGCATCTAAATTTGAAAATCTACTTTGTAAAAATAATTTAGAACTGGAAACTTTGTGAAGTGAACAACTACAAACTTAACCCATTTAACCCATATGTGTAACCTTATTTAAATTTGGGAGAGGAATAGCACAAGTTTACCTTATTTTTTTCTGTCCCTATCATTTTGATGATGGACTTATTGTATGAATCAATAAAGAATATTACATCAATCAACCCCAGAAATTGAGGTTAGCAATTGATAAATAATTTTAAACATTTTTAACCATTATATTATAATATTTCAAAAATTATGAGTCTATTATATTTCAACCCCTCACATGGGTTCTAAGCTTACATGGATTCTTATTTTAATTCCTAAACGGTTCATTAAATGGATAAACTCTACTACGCGCCCTATGTTCACCTTTGCATTTAAAGAGCTTTCATCTGTTGTATCGGAAAAGTTTAAGAGCTTTTAATTAATGATAAGAGGTTTTTAAATTTTTACCTTTGAATCGGAGAACTGAATTGAATTGAAAATATCTTTATTTATTAAACATGTAAAAATACATATGAAGTGTCATAAAATTGTATGTAGCCTAAATACTAATAACAAACAAATGTCATACACATCAATTATTATCAAACTCCTGTAACAAATACAGTGATAAGCATACCACATATTCCTTCAACATAATACCAAAACCTTTAATAGGGTATTCACAATGTTGTTCTAGCCAGCTAAAGTGCCATTTGATAACTCTAGATTGTGAACGCCTCATCTAAAACCAACTGCTTTGAGCTAACTTCAATAGCGTTCCAAGCGGATAATTTGTGTAACTCAAAGATTATAACTTCTGCTACCAAATATGATCAAAACAAATATGGCCGCCGTTTTAACAGAGTTAGCTAGAGTTAGCGGACTCAAACCTGCGCTATCTGCTATCTCGTCTGCTATTTTTTTTCTAATGTACTACTATAGCATTGAGTTAACACAGACTTAGCAAATAGCAGGAGTTAAGGAATAGCTCGACTTAGCCAGCTAACTCCAACATTGTGAAAATACCCCTATTATCTTCCAAACTGTTTGGCAACTTTGTAAAAAATGATCTATATCCTTGAACACAGTTGAATGACTATGAACTTTGAACTTATAAACCGGACAATTGGAATAACCCTGCATGTGAAAAGGTGAATTTAACATAGCTTTGCATGCTGTGACTGGAATGTGGCTAGAAGTGTAAGTTTATTGTATCATTTTAGGACTAATGGAGACATTAATTGTTTCTGTGTATCCTGCAGATCTGCTTCATCGGTTCAGAATCAAGGAGGCGGTGAAGAAGCCAGCGAAGGAGGAGGAGAAGACACCAACGGAGGTGGAGGAGAAGTCATCAAAGGAGGAGACGCGAGGAGAAGCAACATATGCCTACACAGACGAAGTATCAGATTTTGTAAAAAAATGTCGAAAAAGAACGATGAAAAGTCATCCCAGAACGTGGGCATGATATTGAACATCGGCCGGCAAAGACCCCTCTACCATGAGCAGTTTGAATATTTGCAAAGTTTTGAGAACGCCAACTTCATCAGTGCGGACTGGGCGAAACTGGCTGCTTCCGCCGTGCAGCCCTCACCAACCACCTGCAAGGTGTCCCGTTTACTAATCCCTGTGCAATGTGACAAGCTGGTCAAACTGATCGAGTGTCAAGATGAGTTTAAAAAGTTCGACAAGAATGTGGAGTATGGAATGGAGAGGCTTGATGTGGATGGTGAGGAAGAGGAGGAAGAGAGGAAGGAAGAGGAGGAGGAGGAGGAGAAGAAGAAGAAAGTGAAACGGAAATCAGCAATCAGTTCTGTAGTGAAAGGCGTCGTCGCTAAACTTGTCGATACTGTAGTTGCAGACGAAGAGGATCTAAATCTTGATAAAGTAGTGTCTCAACGTCGTGTCAGCAGGGAACTGAAACGACTGAATGCTAGTCTCATTGAGGTGGAAGAGGAGGCAGCCAGACCCCCAGATGATGCCGACAATAACCTAGCCAAAGTCAAAAAAGAGTACCACCAAACTGTTTTCATGAAGAAGGACAAAATTATCTTTATGAAGGGTAATAATAAGCGGGCTAGAAGGTGTCCGATGAAGTTGGATGACCATGTCTTTGAAGTGGGAGAAGAAAATGAGGTGGAGGAGGAGGCCACAAAGCGTAGTAGAATAGACCCCGCCAAAGAGTACAATACTGACTTGATCAGGCAGGTGGAAGCAAGTGTAGAACACGAGCTGTCCAATCCACCTATCAGAGATTGCTTCGTGAAACTAGTCAAGGCTAAATTAGACCAACTTCAAAAACCGAGTCCAATTGTAAATGATTCAGATGAAACCTCTGAAAACCCGACTCCAATTGTAAATAATTCTGAAGAAAACTACGTTGAAGAAATTTGTAGTTTACCTAAGTTCAATCTAAAGGTTCCAGAACATGTGACACGACCACCTCTTTATAAAATTGGAAGCACAAATGATGTGGGTCCTTCAAAATGCAAGAAGAGGAAAATTGAGGAGAGTGAAATGGTTAATTCCAGCCCATTGTCAAGCATTGTTAGAACCAAAGATTTGAATGGTTTGAAACTGGGATCACTTTCGAGTAACTCAGATTTGCCAGCAGTGCAACAGAAACGCGTTTTGTTGAACAATAACTCATCTCATAACTCCAAAGATGTACCTGACGCTCAGAAGCGCATTAAAACATTGAAACCTGTACTTACCCCAAGAAAAATTGATCAGCAACCAACAATACCCTCCCCTGACAAAGATGGATCTCCTAAACGTATTAAAACTCTGCAACCAGCGTTACCCTCCCATGACAAAGACGGATCTCCTAAACGTATTAAAACTCTGCAACCAGCGTTACCCTCTCCTGGCCAAGACGGATCTCCAAAACTTATTAAAACTCTGCAACCAGCGTTACCCTCTCCTGGCCAAGACGGATCTCCAAAACGTATTAAAACTCTGCAACCAGCGTTACCCTCTCCTGGCAAAGATGGATCTCCACAATGTATTAAAACTCTGCAACCAGCGTTGCCCTCTCCTGGCAAAGACAGGTCTCCTAAACGTTTTAAAACTCTGCAACCAGCGTTACCCACTCCTGGCCAAGACGGATCATCAAAACGTATTAAAACTCTGCAACCAGCGTTACCCTCTCCTGGCCAAGACGGATCTCCAAAACGTATTAAAACTGAAGTTCGGTTCAAGGAAATTGCGGGCGACTTTGAAAAGACAACTTACAATAACAAAGATGTTGTGAGTCGCTCGCAGTATGAGTTTGGCATTCACATTCTGAAAAGGGACAGTGTCAGTGAAATGGTGTATATGCCGTATGCGTATGACATGAAGCACAATGAGGATGGGTATTTCGGCATGTATTTTCATCGTGGCTCACCCGACACTGTGATGGTGGGACCGTTTCAAATGAACGAAGACCCCCAGATATTTGTACACCGGGGTCGCAATCCAGTGTGTGTCACACTGGCCAACAAATGGTGTGAGGACAAAGATTTCCTTGACACGTTTTGGAACTGCCACAACAAAGTCCTTTTGAAACATATCGTGAAATATGCCTATGCAAATCGTGCCTATGTCTACAAGACACGGAAGCCACAACCTAAATTTATAAACATCATCAGGAGATCACTGTATGTTTCCAATCATCAGACCTTGAATTCTACAAGAAACTTGTGTGCCGAACCAGCTCCACCGGTTGAACTAGAAAGTACGGAGTCAAAGAAAGTTGATGTCGATCCAGTTGAAGATGGTGAAAAAAATCGAGTCAGATCTTTGAGACCAGCTCCACCGGTTGAACTAGAAAGTACGGAGTCAAAGAAAGTTGATGTCGATCCACTTGAAGATGGTGAAAACACTCAAGTCAGATCTTTGAAAAAGGCAGAAGCTGAAAACCCGGAAACTGGTGACCAACTTGTGAACGACAATGGATGTGAGCCTGAAGCTGGAACACCGAACAAGGATGGAGAATGTACTACAGATAAAGTTAAAGAGGCAAAGAGAGAGTCTAAATCAGTAACCCCGATTTCTGAGCAGCCCACACTATCTGACCATCTAATAGAGAAAGAGAGACAGTTCTTTGAGTTTGCTAGGAAGCTGAACACTTTGGCGCTAAATAGTGTGAAGCTGTCCATCAAAAATAACGAAATGAACCAGTCAGTCAAAGATAATGTGGAGCTCACCTCTGTTGCTAAAAAGAAAAAGAAGACAGTGACTTTTGCAGATGAATTGTTGTTAGTCATGCCTGAGTCTCCTAAGAAAGTTGATGCTGATACTGAACTTGTAGAACAAAATTCCCTACCTGTACGCAAAGATGTCAAAATCGTTGGATTTGATAAAGGGAATCCAGAAGTTATTGAGAAAAATAATGCTGCAGAAATCGATAGTCACTTGATAAAACAAAATGCATTATCTGTACGCAAAGATTTAGAAATCAAAAAACATTTCAACAAAATAGAAATTAAAAATAAGAATGCAGTGGAAGCAGGAGGAAGAGACTTTGATATAATCATTAGAAATGTGGATGAGAAAGGAAAAGTTGTTTCAGAAGTCGAGAAGAAAAGTAATGCTGCTGAAATTGATAGTTGCTTGGTAAGGAAAAATGCTATATCTGTACGCAAAGATTTAGAAATAGTTAGAAAAGGTGATAACATAACAGAAATTAATAATAAGAATGCAGTGGAAGAAGGAAGTGACCTAGTCATTTGGGTAATTGACGATAAAGGAAAACTTGTGAAGAAAAATACTCTCTTGCAAAAAAATAAAGTTGACCACACTTCTAACAATAGAAAGGATACGAATCCAATTGAGCCAAAGGTTATCGAAACAATTGACCTGTGCGAGAGTGAACCAACTGTTCCAAATGTCACGAAGAAAAATACTCTCTTGCAAAAAAAAAAAGTTGACCACACTTCTATTAATAGAAAGGATACGAATCCAATTGAACCAAAGGTTATCGAAACAATTGACCTGTGCGAGAGTGAACCAACTGTTCCAAATGTCACGTTGACAGAAACTCGTGCTGAGCCCACTGAGCGTGACATGAGTAAAAAAAGTGCAAAAGTTGCAAAAAGTATTGAAAAGCAACCTAAAGTGGAAAGAAAAATTTACCCTACAATTGGCTTCCGAAAGATAGAGCCAAAACCCACTACTCTCTTTTTCGACAAAGGTACGTCAAAAATGTTTTTCCGAGTCGATAACGCTAAAAGCATACTCAATCTCGAAAAACTTCAGACACCGAATTCCGCCAAACAAACTGAAGCAGTTGAAGTGCATAACCCTGTAATCACAACACGAACTCAAGCTAAAAAACCAGCAACAAATCAAAACCAGCAACAAATCAAAACCAGCAACAAATCAACTCAAGCTAAAAAACCAGCAACAAATCAAAACCAGCAACAAATCAACCAGCAACAAGTCATTGAACCTACTAAGTCGACCAACCAAGTTCAAGTCCTACCAACTACAAGTTCGAGTGCTGCATCTAAATTCACTATAAAAATGCAAGCTAAAAATCCAGCAACAAAAGTCATTGAACCTCCTAAGTCGACCAACCAAGTTCAAGTCCTACCAACTACAAGTTCGAGTGCAGCATCTAAATTCACTATACAATTTCAAACCAGAAATCCAGCAACAAATAAAATTCCATCAACAAAAGTCATTGAAACTACTAATTCGACGAACAAAGATCAATGCCTACCAAAAGTCATTCAAATACCCAGATTTTTAATTCCAAACGCAGCAAATGGTTCCCCCATACAAATTCAAGCCCTACCAAAACTCATTCAAATACCTAGAATTTTAAACCCAAACGCAGCAACCAAACAAAGTTTCGGTCCACAATATTTGCTATTGTCTCCGTTAACAGATGGTCAAGAGAAAAAGTTCTCCATACAGCATCTGATACCGTATGATGATGATGATACGCCTCAGTCGGCTGGTGAGAAATCGGTCGGACTAACGAAGCAGAACCCTTCAGACAAACCAATGGCTCACGTGGTACAAATTGATGGCAAAAAGTTTCTACAATCACTGCCCAGTACTTCATCACTGTCTGCCACAGAAATACAGAGTATGTTGAGTAAGGGAAATAATAAAGTCCTGATAACGATGGGGAAGACTGACAAGTTGGTGTCTTTGCAAAATAATCAAAGTGTGGTGAGGTTGACTAAAACACTTGGACTGCAGGCAACTCAATCGCCTACAAACAGCATTCAACCTCCATCATCTTCTCTTAATTTACCAAGTGATGCGTCCAAGTTAACAACGACTGTAACACTGAAGGAAGCTCCATCAATATCAATCTCGAATCTTGCTGAAAAGTCAGTGAGTCAACCAACTTCTGTACAGAAAGTAACACCACCAGAAAAAGTTTCACCATTCAAAGTAGTTGTTGTCTCAAATCATGCAGAAAAAACGTCAGAATCAACCAAAAGCCATGAAAAATCACCGAAAGTGTCTAAAGGCAACCAAACTAACTTACCGAAAGTAACGATTAAAACAATTCCGAAAAAAGTTTCAGTCACTGATTATGCTGAAAATACGTCGGATATACAAAGCCTCGAAAAACAACCGGAATTGCCTAAAGGCAACCAAACCAAGGTACCGAAAGTATCGACTGAGACTCCGAAAGAAGTTTCACCACTCGAAGCATCCATCATGAATCATCATGAAAATACGTCACATCCAACAAATACTCCGAAAGAAGTTTCTACACCTGAAGCATCCATCATGAATCATCATGAAAATACGCCAGATCCAACAAATACTCCAAAAGAAGTTTCACCACTGGAAACATCCATCATGAATCATCATGAAAATACGTCACATCCAACAAATACTCCGAAAGAAGTTTCTACACTTGAAGCATCCATCATGAATCATCATGAAAATACGCCAGATCCAACAAATACTCCAAAAGAAGTTTCACCACTTGAAACATCCATCATGAATCATCATGAAAATACGTCAGATCCAACAAATACTCCGAAAGAAGTTCCACCACTGGAAGCATCCATCACGACTCATCCTGAAAATACGACAGAACCAATAAAAAGTCCCGAGGAAACTACACAGCAAGAGAAGACCGAATTTGAAGTGATTGAAGCTTTAAAGAACAATCCGGAGTATATGTTATCTTTCGGGTTATCTTTTAGTAATGATTGGTAATCATTTATTTCTATATCAATTGTTGATATTATTGATAAGAATTGATTATTATGGAAATCTTGTAAAAACTTGAATAATATATGATTGTGTACTGACAGTAATTCTAAAGCTGGATTCAATCAGATTTAAATCTGAATCCAATCAGCTGGATTCAATGTCGAATGTTTTAATTCAAGCTTGGATATAAATATCAATTGTTGATATTATTAATAAGAATTGATAATTGATTATTATGGAAATCTTGTAAAAACTTGAATATAATATGTGTACTGACAGTGTATACGTGTACTGGATTACTATATAGTAGTTTCAGTGTAGGTAGCTGATACAGTGAGATTGTTACTCCTATAAGATATAATGCGACAATTCATACTTGCTCTGTCTTGCTGGGTGAGAATACTCCTATAAGAACTCATGGAAATGATATTTTCACGTTCACTGTGTAATGTAGCCTATTATTTTACATACATTTTCACAGTCCAAGAGTACCCATTATTTAAAAATTAAAAGTGTCGACGATGGTGAAAATTCATGACAAGTAAAATTGGACTGAAAAATGTAGGCTATGCCTCTTGGCAGACGGTTACGAGGACGAGACCTGGTACTATCTACAGCAGATAGCCGGCCCAGCTGCCAAGAGGCATAGCCTACATTTTTCAGTCCAATTTTACTTGTCATGAATTTTCACCGTCTTCGACACTTTTAATTTTTAAACAATGGGTACTTTTGGACTGTCACATTACAACTGGTACTGATATTGTGAGAAATCCAGGTGAAAGCAGAATTTATCTACTATATCTGTAATTATTACTGTAATACTGTATCTACTGTAATTATCTGATTATATCAACTGTTGTTTCTTGATTTCATTGATAAAAATTGACAATTTATTAGTGTGGAAATCTTGTTCTTAAAGTCATCATTAGACATCTTTACAACAAATTTCCTAAAATCAGATGGAGTAATACAGTGTTTTTGTAATACTAAGTAGTTTCTAGGTTACTAATCAGTATTAATTTTATATTCTATTAGCATATTGGTTGGCTAATTGAGGTTATAGAAAACCTTCAAAGTCAACATACGCTCATTTTGTACTATATATATATTCACAACTTCTAATCTAAATCATGTCGCTCTAGTTAACTTGCAGTTAGAGTTTGTACAAGCTTTTTATTTTGGTGGGTTTCTTGAGATGAATTTAAGTTTTAAACTGCTCTCTTGAAAAGTAATGATTTATTATTCTGTTGATGAGAATCACAAAGCTATGAGCTTCATTTTATGGTTTAGTGTGTTATTTTTAAGGATTTGTCAAGATGAATTTTATAGTTTTCCAATTGTTCTTATGATATATTATGATATATACATCTGTTGGTGTAAATTACAAAGTTATAAGGTTTATTTTATTCTTGTAAAGATTATTTTTATCTACTAAAGATACATGTTAATTTACTACTATTGTTCATTACTGATTATGATTATAGTCCTATAGTTCACAATTTTGTTAATAATTATTATCTAAGAAGTGTTTTGATTTCTTCAATGACCATAATTATGTTGGTTAAATGTTCCTTGTTCTATAATAATTACGGTAGCCTTACATGTTATTGACCTTGGTCAATTCATACCAGAGTATTTTGTATTTTACTCGACTGATTTGTTTAATATAATTTAGAGAAACCACTGTTATGCCAGTTTCACACACATCGATTTTTGGACGTAAAATTTTTTGTCGTCTAAGAATTCTATCAGATTGAGCGGAACCTGACGTTTAATCTGAAAGAAAGGACGGCAAAATATCGTACGAACAAAAATCGATGTGTGTGTAGCTAGCCTTACAGTAATTACTTTAAATATAGCTTATTCATTGTATTTGTCATTTTTGAAATGGAATTGTCATCTTTTTATTTTTTAAGCTAAGAGTTTAATTTGAAATTATATTTGATTATTTTCTTCATCACCATATACAGAGTGTTCTGAAAAAGGTGCCCATAAGCCAACATCAAAAGAAGAAAAAAGTTCTAATTAACATAGGTCCGAAAATGCTTGGTTACCTAGTTATACAGGGTGAAAGATTTCGTCTGAATTTCAGATCCCCTTCCCTACGGGTATTTGTTGGCTGTTAAGATGTTAATTCAGCGAACTTTATGTAAAAATAGAGAGCTTGAAATTTTCAAAAAAATGTCTATTTTTCATTCGTTTTTTATGTAATTAAGGATTATTTATTCATGGTTACGTTTGCCTATTATAGACTTATTCTACATCTTTCTCTTCGAAATTATATTTTCTACAAGTTCTGTAAGAAAATATTCTGTATTTATTTATTGTACATTTAACATAGTAAATCTAATTCAAACCTTCATGGAACTTGTTTTTCGGGACCAAGTTTCGCGTATTTCGTCACATATCTTAGAAATTACTTTAGCTAACGGTCTGGAAACGGTTTTATTCAATTTTTCAGTTCATTTTACATAAAGTACGCTGAATTTAACATCTTAATTAACAGCCAACAAATACCCGTAGGGAACTAAAATTCAGACGAAATCTTTCACTCTGTATAACTTGGTAACCAAGCATTTTCGAATCTATATTAATTAGAACTTTTTTCTTCTTTTGATGTGAGAAATCATCCCCTGGCTTATGGGCACCTTTTTTCAGAACACTCTTTATAATATGATGTATAATTCTCAGTGAAAGAATTTGATTTCTCCATTGTATATTGATAATCATGTCTTCCCAAAGATGAGTTTCGCAGTTTCATTACTTGACGATGACAACGAGTTTAATAAAAATGAATAACTGAACCGATGAATGATTAGAAAACTTTTACTTTTAAGCATGGCTTTCAAATGAATTTCTGCTCTGTTGAGTAATAAGATAATGCCCATTGGTTTTCACACATTGTAGTCTGCTATTGTGTGAACTCTCTCATAAGAACCAGTGGTATTCTTTTTCTGGCTAACGGTAATTCATTGGAAAACTGTTATTAAGCTGGGTTTACACCAAAGTTATTAAAAAAATGTGTTAATAACTTAATCCTTATAGATTCTATTAGATTGAATGAAACTTGACAAACACATATGTTCATCATGTGTATGGTTATGTTCAATCTAATAGAATCTATAAGGATTGAGTTATTGACACATTTTGTTAATAACTTTGGTGTAGACGCAGCTTACAAGGTTCCCAATGAATTGCCGTTAGCCAGAAAAAGAATACCACGGGTTCTTATGAGAGAGTTCACACAATAGCAGACTACAATGTGTGAAAACCAATGGGCATTATCTTATTACCCAACAGAGCAGAAATTCATTTGAAAGCCATGCTTAAAAGTTGGCTAATCCTTGGATTAGAGCGTTTTGTAACTAAGTTACCATTATTTTGCCTTATCTTGTAGGATCAGTATGATCGGTTTTAGTAGGATGAATCTTGGTCAACCAAATGATCTTGTTTCCAAATATTGTAATTTTTGTATAATATTGTGAATAACATGATGTGTTCAATAGTTGTACTTGTATCATGAAAATAACATGTAAATTTGTAATAAAAACCGTACATCTTGAGTCCAAAGGATGGATGTCACATGAAAGATGATTAATTATTTGTATACTACCATGTAAATTTGTTAAACAGTACATTCCATCTGCATGTATAGCCTACATAATATTACCATGTAAATTTGTAATATAATACAGTCCATCTTCAGTCAAAAGGATCTGATATGAAAGAAGATTAATTTTTGAAAACTTGATTACAGTATTCATTGTGATAAAATACGTATGTAAGACGTAATAAATTTGGTATATTCTCTATTTCTAATACTTGTATTTTTTACACCTAGTAAACCTACTGCATTGCATACAAAACATTTTTGTCTCTTTTCTGTTTAAGGCTACTTGTAATATAAATAGAAATACAAATCTCAGTATCCTTTTTGAATTATTTTATCACAACATGTCTCGGACATTTTTTGACTTGAAAATGCCATGAATTTCCGAAACATGTTGTGATAAAATAATTCAAAAAGGGTACTGAGATTTGTATTTTTATTTATAAAAAATTTTTACTTAGTTTATTTTCATGAAAATTATTCTGGAAGTCATTGAAGTCAAATTCTCGGTTGCACAAAAGCCGGTCAAATTTTAACCGTGATTAATGCCACGAGAACCAATCAGAGAAGCCTTCTCTGATTGACTGGTGCTTGTCGATTTAATCACGTTGAAATTTAACAGGCTTTTGTGCAACCGAGCCTAAAAGTCATTGGGTTGTATAGGCCTAACCTAAGGCCTAAGTTATGATTGATATTAGCATGATAGGATGATCATGTACTTTTGGACCACTCTGTATATTGAACAAGTACTATATTCAGGAGAATCACAACTTGGAAGGTTCAAGCCACACGAAGAATTTTTTCCAGACGTATTTAGACAGTCCTCAAGGCAGAAGGCTTCCTGATTGGCTGACAAATCAGCTAACTCCCAAACGCTAAACCAATCAGGGAGCTTCCTGCCCTTCCGACTCGTCTGAAAAACGCTTCGTGTGGCTTGGCCCTTAGTCTTCTGTATTGAGTTGCAAAAACATTGTTTAAAACTACATCAAGGGCTGTATTTATAAAATATAGTGTTCCTTAGCTAAGCACACACCTTCAAAAGCTAAACACACATTTCTAAATTTGATCCAAACCAGACATGTTTGGCATTTTGTAGAACATAGTAATCATGTTTTAGACATGGATATTGTAATAGTATCTTACGTCACATGGACGGGAAGGGGCCTTTGCAGGCGAGAATGATGTTTCTAGTCAAGGCGTCAGCCGAGACTAGAGTTTCATTCAAGCACTGCAAAAGACATTCACGTCCAAGTAAGTTACACTATTTTTTGTCATAATAATCTAAAGAAGAATATCAATTTATTGAGAAATAGAAAACATTACCTGCTTGTGCTTAAGTTACTACATGTATTCTATAAACATAACCTAGTTTACAAATTGGGAATCAGGAATGTTGAGGAAGTTGACAAAACTTCCACCTGGAGCGCTGAAGGTGTTTTTTGTAGCAGTTTTGCTGTTGCTATTTCGGAACTATAAAGGAAACATACTAGACTGTAATGAAAACATATGGTTTCATTACAGTAGAGTATGCTGTAATGAGAATCATAATTATGCTTATTTGTTCTACAAATAGCTGTTTACCGGCTTGATTTCATGCATGGAAAACAGCTGAGATTGAATGACTATGACAGAAACATATTTTGCATATCATAATTATTTTGAAATAAGGATATCCACTGGACATTCAAATTCAACCCAGGCCTGATATGTTTTCGATATTGTAGGATGTAGGGCATACACTGGATACAATTATTTTGAAATTAGATTTGAATCACAACTCTCTATAATAGAAGGCAGTGAATAACACAATAAGGCTGTCCTATGAAATCCATTCACCCGGTTGCTCAAAAGTCAGTTAACTTTTAATCCTGGTTAACTGCCACGAGAAACTAAACTCCGATGAACCTCAGATTGGCTCTCCTGGAATTTAATCATGATTAAAATGTAACAGGCTTTTGTACAACTGGGTCATTGACTGAAAAACTTAAATCTTTAGGTGTACCGTAATTCCTAAGCGATGACTGGAACGACTCTAGCCTTGAAGGTTACAACTGTTATCACCACGCTGCTGCAACGGTGCGGCTGGAGTCGCTCCAGTTGTCGCTTAGGAGTTCCACATTAGGCCTACTAAAGTAGACAGTTCGAAATTTAATAGTAGTCAAACTGAAGTATTACAGTAGATGTAGAGAATAAATTATCGTCAAAGTATTATAGTAATATAAAAGTAGGCTTACAGTAATGCGATATAAAAGTACAGTACCTAGCCTAATTAAATTTAGAAGGTAGCCTATTACGGTAAACGGTAACTTATTGATAGTACCTAATTAAAGGTACCTACGGTAGTGGTCCAAGTAGAATGTATATTGTCATAGCCACCTCTAATACAAGGCCCCGGCCTACGGTAGCCTATTGTAACGTCACAGTGTAGGCCTAGAATCTAATACATGATTGGTGAAAAAGATTTTTAAAAATACCAGCTGATCTTTTTCACCAATCATGTAGGTACCCTGTTATAGATTCTAGACCTACGCTGCGACGTTGCAATATCGTAGGCCGGGGCCTTGTATTACAGGTGGCTATGATATTGTTGGTAGTAAAAGGTATCAAAGGAGGACTAATTGATTAGATTCAATTCATAAAATGAGTAATGGGAGAATAATATTATGTTGATAATGACGAGAGATGTGTATGGATCTATAGTTTTAGATGTGTTCCGAAGCACTGGGGAGCTATTTTGAAGCTAAAAATTCAATGTCAGTGGAGCTGGTCTCAAGCAGACACCTTTCCAACAAGAGAACTGAGAGCACGTTGCTTATCTAATCTGAGCGATTAAATACGGCTCTGACTGTTGATCCAACCATGTATATACCATATGTTGAAACAGGTAAGTAAATTCATATACACATAATATATTATCTGAATACTTGAGGACTAGAAAATTTTGTGAATTGAAGAACTACAAGACAACCTATTTTTGACTATGTGTTATATAAATTTGGGAGAGCAATAGCACAAAGTTACCTTATTTTCCCTCTTCCTATCATTTTGATAATGTAGCCTAGTTATTGTATAAATGAATAAAGTAACTCTACTATAGTCCATACAGAATTACTTTCGACTTGGAGGAACATGTGCAGCAGAGAAGGCATACAGCGGTAGGGATAGGCTACAGTGGCGGCGATGTTGCCATTCTGAATTGGCCAGTGTCCTCTATTTTTTAGTGAGTGTTCAAGCACTCATGTTAAGTTAGTTTCTATTCGATGAGGTTGGGTTGGGTTTGGTATAGTTAGGTTAGGTTGAGTCGGTTCACAGTGGGATAGGTTGGGTTAAACTTGGAGGAAACTTACGAAGTTTCCTCTCTGAAAGCACTGAGTCAACTGAGTCTAATCAACAAATTGGCAACTGCTGTGCTTCTACCTATGACTATCCATCACTGTAGTTGGCTGATGTTCATCGATTTCTATGCTCCACATATTATTCCTCAAAGTCAAAAGTTGTTTAGGCCAAACTTAACCAAATAGGGTACAAAAGTAATTTTTTGTGGACTATAATAAAAATGTGGGTGTCATTCCCAAGTGTGATAAGCTTATATCTCCATATAATAGTGCGAATAGGCCTACTTAAACTTTTTGTTGTGCTTATTACATAAAGATTCAACACATTTCAGTTAAATGAGCATATTGTCTAACAATGTGGATTTGTATATCAAAAGCTCTTGATCTTCAAAATTATTTATTTTCTCTTTGATAACGATTGCTAGGTGGAATTCCATTGACTCTATTATTATTACGAGCATTAGTATCACAAATCGTGATACCGTACTATAATACCTCTTTGTTTGGCTGGGAACAACTACTTTGTTTAGCCTATAATCTATCAACGTTTGAATTACATTCCGATAGTCGAATATCATTCAATGATACGATTTGTGATACTAATGCTCGTTAATAGGGAGACAGCCACTCGGACGACGGAGCGCTCGGACGACTTTGTAAACAAACCATTTACCACTCTGTCGACATTGTAAACAAACTATATATAGCTAATCCATGACGTAGGCAGCTCTCAGCGCTCCAGGTGGAATAATTTGCTTTCAAAATATGTAGCTCTATGAATCCCTTGTTCCAAGCTTCGTTCTCCAAAAAAGGCGCGCAAATATCATAACCAAATTCAGAGTATGATTAACTTTTAAACTTTTGTTTAGAAAATTCAGAACACATTTTGAAAGTATAATTTTTCAATATATTTTTTCAAGCTTTCAAAATGTATTTCCATTTTTGTCAAGGTATTCTTTACACAAATCAAAATATATGACTTGTGAATATTAAATTCACAGAGGTGCTAGAATGGAATAGGATAATATATTAATCAATAACACAGATATGAATGAATTTAAATTAATTTTACTTAGCAAACATATAATATTATTTGCTACAACTGTATTTGCTTACTTCGTAATACCTGTCTTACAGACAGTAGTTTCATACACTTGAATACTTGACCAAGATGAAATATACTCACTTGAAATGCATTTCAGTTCTCTCAAACGCGATTCCTATTGTCCTGCTAGTGTCATCCCTCACTCATCCACCATTACCCTCCATAACATTGTCACAAAACACCATATCAATTCTATCCACTGTCCTCAGTAACTTGATCTGAAAAATAAATTGATATCAGTACCAGAAATTTAATATGATTTTCTTCTATCTCGGCAGCCACCAACATTTGTGCCATTAATTGTATCAAAATTGTATTCCAAGAGCAGTATATCACGACTTATACAAGGGCTTATAACTCTCCAACAATGCATCGTAAAAACTGATGCTTATCGCAGGTTTGTAGAGCATTGAATTCTCTTTGAAATGATGTATTATTTCACTATTCCAATTGAATCAAAATTGTATTCCAAGAGCAGTATATCACGAATTATACAAGGGCTTATAACTCTCCAACAATTCTCTTTGAAATGATGTATTATTTCACTATTCCAACTTTTTCTTTCATTGTCATAGCAGCTTTAATGTAGGGGGTGAAATTTTCATTGCTGCAAAATTGATCGTTTGAAAATGTCATTTGAAGTGTCTGTGGAACAATTTTGGATTTTGCAGCTTAATTTGGACCAGTTAGTGAGTGAACATACCGAAAGTGTGCATCTTTATCATCCCCTCTGCTGAAGGTGTGGAACCGCTGAGTTGACACTTGTTTCAGCAATGGAAATTTCACCCCCTGAAAGCATCAGAATGCATTCTGACTCTAAAATTTAAAAATGAAGGATATGTCAATCATCAATATAATACACGCTCAAGAAGAGCGTATGCACTTCAACAACATAGAAGACAATTCTTTGAGAAACGTCCTTCCTACATGGGAGCTAAGTTCTTTAACCAGCTACCAATTAATATCAGAGAGAAGGATGGTGCGATTTTCAAAAATGAATTGAAAAGATATTCAATTTCGATTAGTCCTCATTCTACACAAGACTTTCTCAACTGATTATTGTGAATTATTGTTAACTATTTTATTATTTTATGACACTATTTATATTGTAAAAATGCAATGATAAATAAAGAACTATTTGATTTGATTCGATTTGACCCCGCAGTTCTGTTTAGGGTATTAAGGAGGTAAACATATCAAAAGTCCCCACTCCTACCCCCTGTGCTAAGGTGGTATGGGTGATTCAAAGATACATTTTTTTGATTTCTCGCATATAAATCGAAAACTATGTAACTTACGTACATAATTGTTATTTACAAAATTGAAGCTTACATAATTTCCTACAATATTCAAAACATTTTACACCTTCAAGAGCGGATATCTCGAAAACTAGAGAAGATACCGTATAGAAAAAGTTGTGAGATGAATATTGTAGGAAATTATGTAAGTTTCAATTTTGTAAATAACAATTATGTACATAAGATACATAGTTTTCGTTTATATGTGAGAAACCAAAAAATGGTACCTTTGAACCACTCACACCCCCTTAGCACAGTGGGTAGGGGTGGGGACTTTTTTTACCTCCTTACTACGTATGCATGTGAGCATAAATTGAATCTTCATTTAATAAATATTATTTATAATATCATGAATAATTTCGTTATTTCTAATTAAATAAATTGACATCAGATGTTAATTAATTTTTATGTATGTATCTTAGATTAAGTGTAGTAGCATATACTTATATTTATTTTTTGTAAAGCTTTTTTGTATTTTGTTTTTGGCAAATAATATTCATTCATTCAATTAGTTTAAGTATACTGCTTGATAGGCCATAAATTAATAGTTAATACTGTTACAATTGACTTGACAGTTAGTAGTAACAGTTGATAACAATTGTAAGAGAAGCATTTTAAAGTCACCTCAAATAGTACTTACGTTTGATATGACGGGCAAATGCTTTTCTCGAAACCAGAAATATTGAATAAGAAGGTGATCACATCATACAAGGTAGACCTGAAAAAATATCTTAATTCAGGTTTCCGAAAATGTAACACTCTTGTAAAAAATGATAACTTATTACTCTTGAAAGTTTTAAATTTATGGAGATGAATTCAACAGATTTCTTTCTCTCTTTGAAATTCAATGGATGGGACAGGAATAATTTTATCTGTCCGCCAGTTTTATTGGACACGGGAATTGCAGTAAACTGAAAAAATTAGGCGAACCAAAACTTATGATCTCTTGATCATGTGATCCTCAAAGGATCACAAGGTGAAACACTAAACAAATAATGAATACAACTTGCAGCTTAGTGAAAAATGGTAGGAATCATTTTCTTTAGCTCACGCATGGATTTTCAGAATTACCGTAACTAAAATCTCAGTAATCACATTTTTATGAATAGGTTCGCAAATTTATTTAATGGATTAAATTTTATATTATTAAAAAAATTATATTCAAATTATGAATACTTATAAAATTGTTATGTACTAATTGTATGAAACAATAATTTTTTTGTAACATTAATTTCATTTGATAGAGTCCTGTTGAAAATATAAAATTTTCTGAGCTGTCGGGGGGCCATGGCCTCTATGGACCCCCCCTGGAGCCGCCACTGCCTCTAGGCACTCATTTTTATAGTTATACAGCAAGTTAATGAACATTCCGTTCTATTATATTAGTTTTAGTATGCTGCTTGATAGGCCATAAATGGTTAATAGTAACTGTTACTATTGATAACTATAACTCAATAGTTAATAGTAGGTGTTGATAATAATAATTGTAAAAGAAGCATAATGTCTCCTCAAATATTACTTACATTTGAAATTATGGGAAAATGCTTTCCTCAAAACCAGAAATATTGAATAAGATAGTCACATCATACAAGATAGACCTGAAAAAAAAAATCATTTTGATTTACAGCTTCTAGACAATTCTTACTGTTTCAATAGGCCTTATTTCAATAATGACACAAACACACAAAATCTTCAAACCCTATTTAATTTTATGTAGCCTATGACAGATACATCTTGTGTTTACAATAAGATTGACCATGATATAATATAGTTTAAAAAAATTATATAAGTAATTCAATACCTACAAAGTAACTCATTAACCAAAGCAATTGTTCATCTCATTCTAAGTGATCATAGACTGTAAAATTCTTCAACTGATATATTATTTACTAGCCGTCAGGCTCGCTTCACGAGCAAAGGAATATTTTTATTAGTAAAATTTCTAAAAGCTATTGGCTATAATATGAACAGTAGGATCCCTAAAAGTGGGCTAGTCCAACAATAGTAAACAAAAATATATAAAAGTGAGGCCATCTTGATCAATTTAGTGTTTTCTATTCTTTCTTTCTACTTAGAAGATTTCATAATTCATGTCTCACCTTTTGTACAATATATTATATTATAAATAAATTAATCTTACTGATTAGAAAAAAATTCTAGCCTAAGCCTAACACTGAGTTACCTGTGTTGTTGTTGTTGTTAACCTCACTGTGTTGTTATGTTAACCACATAAATAGTAAAAATTATTGTAATATAAATCTTGTTTTACTATACACGTTACTAAACTTTAAAACTAATTTTCAACTTGAAATTTTAATAAAATATCACATCGAAGCTTTGGACGAAAAGAATCCATTGCTTTGTTTATGATGAAAATAATTTAGTTTAATATAGAAACAAGTAGAAAAATGTAGAGAGACAAAGCTGGTAAGAATGTTATAGGCAGCGCTAGTATCAATCTTCAAAACGTCACGGATCTAGTGTATATGCTATAATATAAAATGATGACGTTCCGTACTCATACATTCAAGCAGGCTTTTGCAGCTCTTGAGTATGATTTTTCATTTTTAAAGTTTAAAAACGGATTTGAATGAGTATTAGGGCTATTAGTATTAGATCACAACCTTTTCTCTTGAATATTGTGATGTATTTGTCATGATCATTTTGTAAAAATACGACCGAAAAATGGTGATGTATTGTGTTGCATTTGGTTGCAAGAATGGGCATGTTAAAGGAAATGAAATACCATTTCACAGGTAAGTCAAACATTTTTATTCTGTTAATTAATTTGAAGAAATCTTTTTGTTTTACATAGGTACATTTCCAATACTTCTTTCTATATTGATCAGTTTATTTGACCAAAAATAAAACAACAAATTTGGTTATATTCCTAGTAAGTTATACCGTACTGTGATAGTTTCTATGTTTATTGAAAATTTCGGCCTACTTTATAGCATCTAAAATAAAAAACATAGTTGAAGAACAAATTAATCCTTATTCAAAAAAGAATAAATAATATCCGATGCAGAAATTGTGAATGTTTCCCTACAAAGACTATCATTCATTCTATCACACATTCTATGTGATGTAATTTATGGATATAATTTGGTGTTAAGCATCAGCATATAATAAATATAGTATATTTATCATAATAGTATATGGTATATTATGTAGGTAGGCGTATCATACATTTTATGTATAATGTATATATAAATTTAGTGTAAGTAGCAGCATATAATACTAATAGAATCTAATAGTATAATACTATAATCTAATAGAATCTATAAGTACGAAAAAATAAACATTTATGAATTTTGTGTAAACACAGCTTTACAATAATGATTAATAATTCTGTGTTATCATCATGAGATGACATAATTCATTTTAGGTACCTACTTTTATTTTGAAAAATATGATATTGCTATCAGCTGAATTGTAATTAATTTTTGAAATTTTCCCATTTCAAATAAATTTAATAATTGTTCAATTTACAATTATAAAATAATTTTATGTGTTTAATTATATGTGTATTATTGTTTATATAATTTATAATTATAAAATAATTATTATTTAGCATATTTTACTGTTTGCTTATCATATGGTCATAATTATAATACAATTGATATAATGTTTCTTCATAGATTTCTTTGCATCATTTCTGAAACTCCCACACTGATTTGAAATGTTATCAGAATACCTAGTATATTGCTATCATTACATAATTTAATAATCCTGTGTTATTGAATCATCATAATTTATTTTATTTACCTACTTTCATTGTGAAAAATGTGAGATGGACTATGAGCCTGTTTTTTCATTCCAATCATTTCATGACAGTTTATATTTGTCCTTGTTAAATAAATAAAAATAAATAAATAATACGCTTCTCTTAAATCTGGCCCAAAGTTATTCCCATGCTTGTGAAAAGTTGACAATACTAAAACTACAGCAGTCACAAATAAAAAAATTCTTTTCTTTATTAATATTCAACCTATTTCATTATTTTTGCTCTCAAAAAGTTAACAATGAACTGTTTAATGAAGGAAAAATAACGCTTCCATGGAATAAGACATACAATATAGAAATAAAATAGAAATTGAGACTGTGCAATGCATTCTCCCATAAGAGCCAATGCGTAACAAAATGAACGAATCCCACAGCAATGCGGGTTGCCTATCTTTACCAGCTGCCTCACTTTTTTTGTGTTGCTAGTCCATTCCAGTTAGTTTAGAGTTCACTGACTATTACAATGCGGCGCTTCCTAACAAGATGGCGGATTTTGGCGTCAGGGACTAGCCAAGTTTCCTTATTGTATGTATACTGTGGTGGCATGCTCCAAAGTTTCATGCTCGTAATAATTAATAGAATCATCTGAATTCCGGTACCGTACCATTGAAAAGTGGCACAACTATAAAGAATGGTGGCCAAAAAATTTCTCCGTCAGAAACTTTGACAGCCTTATTGGTTACTCGAAACAGATGGTGAAACATTATTGAATAGAATATAATATAGCTACGGAGAAACTTCAATAGGATGAAATCAATTCTATCTCGAATCAGCTTTTTGGTCAACGTTTCCGTTTCTTGTGTGTATATTATCTAAAATTATTGGAAAATTTGGAATGATACCAGCATTATAATATCGCCATTTAAAAGCAAAAACCTTAACCTTTCAGCTATCCCTCATTGGATAGAAATTTACAGGCTCATACAGCCTTTTAGGTCAAGTTTAATATTAGAAGAAACTGCAACCCTTTGATATGATGCATTCAATTTATACGGTAATATAACTAGCTTACCTGGCGAACTTCATACCGCCAAAAAGTCAATGTAGGCTATCTCATGTCACACTTGACTTTATTATTTGGTGAATCATGAAATTTATCTGACAATCAATATTTTCATTTACATCTCAGTACGGACTTCCTATTTGCTTAGTCATGTAGCATTTATTATTCCGAAAACATATTCTTCTCAATCAATTGGTAGTAATATCTATCAGTAAAGTGTTGAATTAAAACAAAAAATAGATGGATTAAATATCGGTGTTTCAAAGATAAATTTAATGTTTCCATAGTTGTTAATTGTCAATAGATGGTCCTGGAAATTTGCGATGTACGATGAATTACACAGAATTCCATATTCTTTCCATCTTCCATTTTAGGATGAGTATAAGCTAAGCTAAATTCAAAAAACTCAGTAGTGAATTTGATGATTTGGAACAATATTCGCGTAGAGAATGTATCGAAATACACGGTGTTCCCGAGGCGAGAAATGAAAATTTGCAAAAGCTATTCCAGGATGTAGGGAAAGCAATTAAATTTAAAAAGGGCTACGAGGCAGTCAGCTGTTGTCATCGACTGAAAAAGCGTAACAATCAAGCTACACCTGGGATAATAGTAAAGTTCACGAGGAGGGAGGATGCGGAGGACTTCATTCAGTTGAAGAAGGATAAGGGAGTTCTAACTACACGTGATATTGGTCTGACTGGATCCAATCACATATTCATCAACGCATCGTTAACGGCAAAGCGTAGAGTCCTGTTCGGGAAGGCCAGACAGCTGGTGAAAGCCGCTAAAATCAAATACCTGTGGGTGGATCGAGCTGGAAGAATCAAGGCAAGAGTTGTGGACGGTGGACTTGTATCTGTGATTCAATCGGACGACGATTTGCTGCCCTTTTCTCGATTTGCTGACACTTCGCAATAATTGGTTATTCTAATTGAATAAACTGTAAAATGAACAATCAGTTTGATCTCGTGCTTTGAGTGAACTATTTTGATTGAGTATTCTTGTTATTGTTTATCAGTTTTTATTTATTTCTTGTTTTTATATTGTGTGCATGCATATTTGATGGGCTGTCTCTATTAATAATTAATATTCTTTCTTTGGTTATGAAAGTGAATATGCAACTGCAGGTGAATGGCTCTAACAATCTGTTTGATGTCATGCATGGAATGAATGTTCTTATTATTATTTATTTGTTTTAAATATCTCATAATAGTATTTATCTTGTTTCATTTTTATTGGCTCCCTTTTTTATATTATTTCTTTGCTTATGAGAGTTAATATTCTGCTGCAGGTGAATGGTTTATCAGTCAGTTTGATTTCATGCATTAATGAATTATTTTGAATGAAAGTTCTCATTATTTATCAGTTTTTATATATCTTATATAATTAGCCTATTTTATGCACATATTTAGTGGATCCCCTCATTAATTTTTTTCTATGCTTTGGACATGCAGTTGAGGGTGAATGGTTTTAACAATCGGTTTGATTTCGTGCATTGAGTGAATTATTTTGAATGATTATTCTTATTGTTCAGCAGTTTTTGTATATCTCGTTATTCATATTATGTGCATATTTAGTGGATCTCTTCATTAATTTTCTTCCATGCTAATGAGAGTGAATATGCAGTTGCAGGTGAACGATTTTTATAAATTAGTTTGTTTCGTGCATGGAATGAATTAACACCACTATTATGCACTTGTTGAATAGCTGAACTCGTAATTGCGTACAATCACTATCTCTATCATTTCATTCAGTGTTATCTTGACTGGCTTGTTTTGACTCCTATAAGTTTTCTCTCGTTTCTCGCTTTACAATTTTGTTTATTACTATTGCCTCTTCCTTCATCTTCTGCATTAACAATGAATAATTAAATACTGAAATTTTTGTCTTTTTTATTTTGTTGAATTCTGCATGATTTAAATATTTTTCTATTGAGCGCTAGCTATGTCTGGTTGTGAGTTTGTGTGTGTGTGTGTGTGTGTGTGTGTGTGTGTGTGTTGTGTGTGTGTGTGTGTGTGAGTGAGCGAGGAAAGGAGTATGAGAGAGTGTACATGGTTTGGGGTACTTAGTTATCACAGAGTTTCTATCTATCAAGTTATTTAATTTTGGGTCAGCAAACCCTTGCTTTATTTTGTTTTTTTTCTTATCCATTCCTTCTATGTTTATTTTGGATTTCATTTTTGGTTGTTATGTCTAGATTTAGTTTAGTTTTGTTTACTCAATTATCGGTGATGAGTGCGGAATGGGTTTATCCGTTCATCTTATTCCATATCTTAACTGTTTTTATTCTATTTTAATTTGTACTTTCAATTTTAATAGTACTATTACCATCCAATCATTCTATTTGTTTTTCTTCTATTTATTAAAAATTGTTACTTTCATGGAGAGAGTGAATGAGCAGCATAAATATTTATCAATATACTATCAAAATGTTAGAGGTTTGAGGACAAAGACACACTCATTTCTGACTTCACTCTTGGCTTCTGATTATGATGTTATTGTTATCACTGAGACGTGGTTGTGTAATGGAATCATGGACAGTGAGTTGTTCACCGACTCCTATATTATTTATCGGAGAGATAGGCCACAAGGTATGGGCGGTGGGGTCCTGATTGCTGTTAATCGTAGGGTTCGCTCTAATCTATGTCCCTGTTTAACTCTTGATCCGTACGAGAGTCTTGGTGTCAATATCAACTTTGAGGGTGTTAGCCATACAGTAATCGCTGTTTACATTCCTTGCTCTTCTAGCTTTCAGTACTTCGATACCTATTTGAGTCACCTGGAATCTTGTTATGCAGCTATTGGTGATAAGTTGATCTTTTTGGGGGATTTTAACTTACCTGAAATTACCAATGATAGGTATTGTTTGGAGCTGGGCTCTCCTTCTGCCAGAAGATTGGCCTCTTTCGTTAACTTTTATGAGCTGGCTCTCTGTAATACAGTTCTCAATTGTAATAATCGTATCTTGGACTTGGTCTTTTCCAGCATTGAATTAATGTCGAGCGTTGTGATTATTTCCTGGTTCCAGAGGATGCTCACCATCCATCGCTTGTCATTACAGTTCAGATGTTGTCCACATTTCCTAATTCCCGTTCGAATTGTATTGAACTGTATGACTTCAGGAGGGCGGACTATCTCATGCTTTATACTCAGTTGATAGATTGTCATTGGGAACTTATTTATAATTCTTCTGGATGAAGCTGTTGATATATTTTACAACTTCATCTATGAGTGCTTTGATAATTGTGTGCCAAAGAGGAGGGTCAGGCCGGGAGGCACTAAATATCCACCATGGTTTAATGCTGAAATAATAGGATTAATGAAAAGGAAGGATAGGTGTGCTAAAAAGAAGAGTTTCTCTTTATACCACTTGGAACAATTTAAAAGCTTGAGAACTCGGGTCAAGCAGTTGATTGCTCGGCAATATAGTAACTATATATCCAGGGTGGAGTCGGGTATCAAAAGTGATGTCAAGAGCTTTTGGGGTTTTGTCAACTCAAGGAGAACTAATGGCTCTACTCATGAAGGTATGCATTTGGGTGACCAGGTTTTTGGTTTGCATGATTTGCCGGATGGCTTCGCTCAATATTTTTCTTCAGTTTTTTCTGATGACACACACTTGGCTGATGTCGACGATGGCAACATCAATCCTGGAATTAATATCCCTTCCCTTTCAATTGGTTCTATTGACCTGAGTACAATATTGGCAGCAATAGGTAATCTGAGACCTAGTTCTGGCTGTGGCCCTGACAATGTTCCTGCATTTATTGTAAAGGGTTGTGCTGAAATACTGGGCCCTCCCATGAAGTTCATCTTTGATCTGTCCTTGAGGTCTTCAGTGTTCCCCACCAGATGGAAAATTGGTAAGGTTATTCCCATATTTAAGTCTGGAAGAAGGAATGACATATCCAACTTCCGCCCAATAACTCAATTGTCACCTTTTGCTAAGGTATTTGAGAGAGTGCTTTATGATTGTGTGATTTGTCATATTGGTCCCTTTTTATCTAATAGTCAGCATGGTTTCCTGAGGGGTCGCTCAACCACAACTAACTTGCTTGAGTTCACAGCTGATGTTTCAGAGGCGCTTGATGTTGGGGGTAGAGTGGATGTAGTATACACTGACTTTTCCAAGGCTTTTGATAGAATCAGTCATAAGCGGCTTGTTTGCAAATTATCTAGTTTTGGTTTGGTGCCTCAGCTTGTTAGTTTCTTTTCTGACTACCTGAGTGATCGTCTTAATTATGTTTCTGTCTTGAATTTGAAATCTAGCACTTATGTCAGTTCCTCTGGTGTGCCTCAGGGTAGTAATTTGGGTCCTTTGTTGTTCTTAATGTTTATTAATGACCTACCTGGCTGCCTGTTGCAATCCAATTGTTTGATGTTTGCTGATGACTTGAAGATCTACAGGAGGATTGATTGCCATAATGACTCTGTTCTGCTGCAAAGTGACCTGGATTTTGTCTCGGGGTGGTGCACTGATAACGGCCTCGATCTCAATGTTGGCAAATGTAAATTTATGGTCTTCACTCGTAAGCTGAATTATCCTATTTTCAATTATAGAATTAACGGCTTTCAACTCTCTAGAGTCGATAGTTTCAAGGATCTGGGTGTATTGTTTGATTCTTCTCTGAGTTTTGCTCCCCATGTCCATTCTTTGGTTGGTAGGGCTAATAGGATGCTGGGTTTCATCATGAGATCTACGGCTGGGTTTAGAGATGTTGAAGGCTTGATGGCTCTCTTTCCTAGCCTTGTTCGGAGCTTGCTTGAATATTGCGCGGTGGTTTGGGATCCCCATCAGGTGGGTCTGATACATGAGATTGAAATTGTTCAGAATAAATTTTTGAGATTGTTATTTTGTAGAAAACAGAATCGTCCTTGTCCTTTGGGGTTTCCAACTGGTGTGTTGCGCAGCATGTTCGGCTTTGAGACTTTGGCATCCAGACGGAAGGTACTTTCTTGTTTATTCCTCTATGGTCTTGTGAACGGTTCCGTGAGCAGTCCTAATCTGTTGGCAAGGCTGAATTTTAAGGTTCCTGTCTTCAATAATCGTAATCGGCAAGAGTTCTCAATCTGTAGATGTAACACGGTTGGTCATTATTACTCACCAATGAATCGTATTCCTCGTATATTCCTCTGCTGTGATGGTCAGGTGGATCTCTTCTGCTTGTCTAAATGGAGCTTCAAGAGAAAAATGTCTCCATTCTTCAATTGAAGAGTAATATAGACCTGTTGTTCTTAATTTACTCTGGTTCACAATGGCCTTTTTTTTGTTCTCTCCATGGTCACCCTTTTTCCACTAACTAACTTTTAATATTTTTTCCACTTCCCTTTTGATCCCTTTTTGTCTAGTTATTTTATCACTTCTCTTAGAACCATATGTAATACGTAGGTTATATGTTGTTATTTTATGTGGTTATGATTGATCTTATTGAATATCAAAATTCAAATTTTATCATTTACCTTTAACATTGTTCTTTTCTTTCTCAGAGTAGCTATTATACTATTTTTCTTTTCTGTTTTTCACATGTACCATTTTAATCATTCTCTTTTATTACTTTTCTAGTATTTATATATATCTATTTTTTTGTAATAATTTTTAATAATGTATTTCCTGTATTCATGACCATCTTTCTGTTCTTCGGCCGAAAATTTTGAAAACATACCTAGGTCAAAAATTTTGAAAACATTTACTTGACACACATGCAAGAGCTTTCTTTCACTTTCGATGCGAAATGTGGACAACCAGCTGGTTCAAGCAATGGCTACCGGTATGCCACTGATGTTCTATATGGTTGAGCCACTTTCAGTGGTGCCGGAATTCCATGTCACAATGACTTACGATAGTTGACTCTCGACTTATGACAGTATGGTCCTTACAAATTACTTTTGAATTGGAGAGATATGCAGAGCAGAGAAATGGCGGGCGAAATCCCAATTACAGTGATGAATAGAGTCATAGGAAGCGCAATTGTCATTTGTAGATTAGACCTTTGATTATGGATATGTTAAAGAGTATTGATACCCTTGTATACATATAATCAAATATTTGACTCAGTCGACTCAGTGCTTCCAGAGAGGAAACTTTGTATGTGTATCATGAACACTTGGAACACTTGTCACTATTAATTAGAGATTGTTGGATGCTATTTAGAACGGCTACATTGCCGCAGCTGTATCCCTACGTTTCTCTTCTCCGCATATCCAAGCAAGTCAAAAGTAATATTTTGTATGGAATATAGGTTAGTATTTTAATTAAGTTTGTAGCGTGAATGTTGATGTTGTGGAACTTTTCCATAATTGAATAGACTTAAAATGTTGTCAAAAATCCACTTTAATTAAATAAAAATCAATATTTTACAGGAGCATGCTTTTGTGAGCACACACAAATGCATGCTCCTGTAAAATATTGATTTTTATTTAAATAAAGTGGATTTTTTACAACATTTTAAGTCTATTCAATAATTAAGGTTAGTATTTTGGCAGATAACTGACCTCGTCACGGCGGCTGCAATTTGTACTTTATTGCACAGATTTTAACAAAAATATTTCAAGAATTAAAATCAAATGACTAAACTACAGATTCTTAACTATGCTTCAATTACTATATTCAATAAACTATACAACTAGACTCCAAAAATGCATCCCCTAGTGGAAGTGATCAATATAGAGATCAATAAAAAAATGTATTGATATCAATAGGTATTTGGGCCAATACACATCAATAGGTATCCATGGATATGTATTGATGTGTATTGGCCCAAATACCTATTGATATCAATTCAAATCAATACATATCCATGGATATCAATACATAACCAGCTGTATTCATATCAATACACATCAATACATTTCCATGGATATCTATTGATGTGTTTTGGCCCAAATACCTATTGATATCAATACAAATCAATACATATCCATGGATATCAATACATAACCAGCTGTATTGATATCAATACACATCAATACATTTCCATGGATATCAATACATAACCAGCTGTATTGATATCAATACAGATCAATAGCCATCTATAAGCAGCCTGTCTCCTTTATAGAAAAAATCCTCTTTTAAATCTAGGAGAGCAGCTTAGGATGAAGATAACATTTGCATGCTTTTGTGAGCACACACAAATGCATGCTCCTGTAAAATATTGATTTTTATTTAAATAAAGTGGATTTTTTACAACATTTTAAGTCTATTCAATAATTAAGGTTAGTATTTTGGCAGATAACTGACCTCGTCACGGCGGCTGCAATTTGTACTTTAATTGCACAGATTTTAACAAAAATATTTCAAGAATTAAAATCAAATGACTAAACTACAGATTCTTAACTATGCTTCAATTACTATATTCAATAAACTATACAACTAGACTCCAAAAATGCATCCCCTAGTGGAAGTGATCAATATAGAGATCAATAAAAAAATGTATTGATATCAATAGGTATTTGGGCCAATACACATCAATAGGTATCCATGGATATGTATTGATGTGTATTGGCCCAAATACCTATTGATATCAATTCAAATCAATACATATCCATGGATATCAATACATAACCAGCTGTATTCATATCAATACACATCAATACATTTCCATGGATATCTATTGATGTGTTTTGGCCCAAATACCTATTGATATCAATACAAATCAATACATATCCATGGATATCAATACATAACCAGCTGTATTGATATCATACACATCAATACATTTCCATGGATATCAATACATAACCAGCTGTATTGATATCATACAGATCAATAGCCATCTATAAGCAGCCTGTCTCCTTTATAGAAAAAATCCTCTTTTAAATCTAGGAGAGCAGCTTAGGATGAAGATAACATTTGCATGCTTTTGTGAGCACACACAATGCATGCTCCTGTAAAATATTGATTTTTATTTAAATAAAGTGGATTTTTTACAACATTTTAAGTCTATTCAATAATTAAGGTTAGTATTTTGGCAGATAACTGACCTCGTCACGGCGGCTGCAATTTGTACTTTAATTGCACAGAATTCCATATTCTTTCCATCTTCCATTTTAGGATGAGTATAAGCTAAGCTAAATTCAAAAAAATGTAAACTAGCCTGTCATTCTTCAGTAGCCTAATTAATGAATACAAAATGAACAACCTCTCTTTCATGAGGTGGATAATTTTTTCCAACATTTTCCAGTTTCTCAATGATGGGGGAGTGATAATATTATTTGTGTAGGTCTTCTAAGGAACGAATATCTACATCTGGTAGGTACCAATCAACTACACTAACTTCAACTCCAAACTACCGTTTTAATACCAGTACACAATTTATCACAGGGTGACATGTTTATTATACAGCTGGTAAATTTAAATGCTAAATCATAATATTATAAAAAAATGATCTTGAATCATGACCATCTTTCTGTTCTTCGGCCGAAAATTTTGAAAACATAGGTCAAAAATTTTGAAAACATTTACTTGACACACATGCAAGAGCTTTCTTTCACTTTCGATGCGAAATGTGGACAACCAGCTGGTTCAAGCAATGGCTACCGGTATGCCACTGATGTTCTATATGGTTGAGCCACTTTTCAGTGGTGCCGGAATTCCATGTCACAATGACTTACGATAGTTGACTCTCGACTTATGACAGTATGGTCCTTACAAAATTACTTTTGAATTGGAGAGATATGCAGAGCAGAGAAATGGCGGGCGAAATCCCAATTACAGTGATGAATAGAGTCATAGGAAGCGCAATTGTCAATTTGTAGATTAGACCTTTGATTATGGATACGTTAAAGAGTATTGATACCCTTGTATACATATAATCAAATATTTGACTCAGTCGACTCAGTGCTTCCAGAGAGGAAACTTTGTATGTGTATCATGAACACTTGGAACACTTGTCACTAGAAATTAGAGATTGTTGGATGCTATTTAGAACGGCTACATTGCCGCAGCTGTATCCCTACGTTTCTCTTCTCCGCATATCCAAGCAAGTCAAAAGTAATATTTTGTATGGAATATAGGTTAGTATTTTAATTAAGTTTGTAGCGTGAATGTTGATGTTGTGGAACTTTTCCATAATTGAATAGACTTAAAATGTTGTCAAAAATCCACTTTAATTAAATAAAAATCAATATTTTACAGGAGCATGCTTTTGTGAGCACACACAAATGCATGCTCCTGTAAAATATTGATTTTTATTTAAATAAAGTGGATTTTTTACAACATTTTAAGTCTATTCAATAATTAAGGTTAGTATTTTGGCAGATAACTGACCTCGTCACGGCGGCTGCAATTTGTACTTTAATTGCACAGATTTTAACAAAAATATTTCAAGAATTAAAATCGAATGACTAAACTACAGATTCTTAACTATGCTTCAATTATTATATTCAATAAACTATACAACTAGACTCCAAAAATGCATCCCCTAGTGGAAGTGATCAATATAGAGATCAATAAAAAAAATGTATTGATATCAATAGGTATTTGGGCCAATACACATCAATAGGTATCCATGGATATGTATTGATGTGTATTGGCCCAAATACCTATTGATATCAATTCAAATCAATACATATCCATGGATATCAATACATACCAGCTGTATTGATATCAATACACATCAATACATTTCCATGGATATCTATTGATGTGTATTGGCCCAAATACCTATTGATATCAATACAAATCAATACATATCCATGGATATCAATACATAACCAGCTGTATTGATATCAATACACATCAATACATTTCCATGGATATCAATACATAACCAGCTGTATTGATATCAATACAGATCAATAGCCATCTATAAGCAGCCTGTCTCCTTTATAGAAAAAATCCTCTTTTAAATCTAGGAGAGCAGCTTAGGATGAAGATAACATTTGCAAGGATTATAATATTTTAACCCAGCTGCAACTGGCATCAGACAAGAGAGTATACCTGTTTAATTATCTATAATTAATATAAGTGAATTGGATTCAGTGAATAGATGTCTATTGACATATTGATGAAAAATTAAGGGATGTAAATAGTTAAGACATAAATAATGTGAGAAGTTGTTTATTAAAATAACTCATATGCATGTCATTTATCTATTAAGAAAGGTCCTTATTGTGGTGCTCCAGAATACTTTAATCTCTTCCTGTTTAAAGTAGCAATTTTTTGAGCTACATACTGGTTTATGTTACTGCACCTCAATTCAATCTCAATTTTTGTAGCATTCAGATTTTCCTCCAGGATCCGGTGTTTGAACATTTCTAGAACAAATAACAGTTCAAAGTATACAATCTTTACAAATTAGAAAATAAGGATTTTATTTCCTGAATGAATCTGCTAGCAAATTTATTTAATAACCTAAAAATGTATTTAAATATGCATGACTCTCCCTCTCCTGAAAGGAAAGTCCAAGATAACACAAGAGCGTTTTTTCGCGTGAAAATTATGTCCTCACAGTTTTATATTATAATGTCATATTCTGGTGGAAAAGTCGAGAAAATCACATTTTTCACGTGAAAAAAGTGTAAATGTTCCAACTTTTCACGTGAAAAGTACGTGAAACTGAAACTTGAAAATAACGTTTTTTTGTTTCTACATTTTCACATTATACTGAACATGTATACTGAACTCTCAGAAAAGAACATGAATAGAACGGTTTTTTCTACATTTCTTGTCCCACATTTGGTCATTTCTTTCGCATGAGAATTTACATAAATTCACATGAAAATAACGTTTTTTAAAATACATTTTTACAATATTTTATCATGAAAAGATGGAGAAGGATTACCTTAATTACTCTGAATAAATAACCTTTTCAATTCTTTATTTTTACATCAAAAAACTATAAATCTTATAAAACTTTTGAAAAACCACAATATAATGTGAAGTAAATTCTCTACCCTAACTTTACAATAATTTTACACAAAACTGAATAAAAATTAAATTCAACTATAAAGTCCTATTCAGACAAATGGATTTTTCCTAGTAAGTAGTGATATATGCAATCTAACAGCTGGACATTATAATATTACAAAAAGAAAGCTCATTTTCATTTGTAATCATTCAACAGCTGACAAATTTCAAAAATGTTTCATGTAAGCTTCTTTTTTCAGCTGTTGGAATTTGTACCAGCCATTTGCTTGTATTAGCTTTGCATCACCAATGGGAAAAATCATAAATGTCTGGATGGCCAATAGGGAGATTTTTGCTTTAATAAAATGGTGAAACAACAACAATAATTTATATTAAAATTGAATTTATTTTCAAAACATCACAGTCTTCAACCCTTCAATAAGTTGGAGACTGTTGTAGATAATATAATACTGTAACTTTCAGGATAAGTTATTGGTCGAATACTCCACCTTTTGACATACAACTGAATTTCAACTCCTAAGTTGACTTGGGGTAATAAGGGGGTGACTTGGGGGTTGTAAATCAAAGATTTTGAATGTAAATACCCATTGAGTATTATCTTAAAAGCCTTCTCAAAACGAGAAAGATGAAATCAATAAAAATCTTCTATGATACTTTGCCGTGCTACCAATTTCTCCTAAATAGGTTGGATAGCATTTCTCACCTATTAACCTAAGGAAAGTTGTCGGCTCCAAAGTGGTAGATTCTTGATAAACTATGAATGGATCTATCGCCTATGAATGAGAAATCCAATTTTCAGAGCAAACCAACTTATAATCTTCAGAAGAATTTTGGCAATATACAAAACAATACCTTACACACTTAAGCATCTAAAATCATTACGAGCTAAATACTTATTCACTTATATAGTTGAAAACAATGGCTATAGGCTTGTAAACACAAGAAACAATTAATTATAGACAAAATTAGAACACTATAAACTGTTCAAAACTCAATTTAAAACATTAAAAATTTCAATTAAACAGAAAAATATTCAGAGAGCACAAAACACTTTTCAATAGCCAGCCACCATTTTTTAGAGAGGAAGACTCTACAAGTCAGAGCAAAAAACCACACCTCAAAATCAGTGATGACTTCATGAACACGTCACCAAAAAATTATAAATTACAAGTTTAGAATTTACATTTTACATTTGTTCTCAATAAAACTTTATTTCGAAACTGTTATTTTAAATTTATATATCATCTATATTTAAATAATCCATTTATTCTGTTTCTCTGTTTCGGTGATACCATGGAATGCAACACAATTATTCACGATAAATTCTCAGTTAAAAAGTTGTCCATATATAGATTACTCTGATATTTACTATCAAGTTTTATAGATCTCGAATTGAAGATTCGATTCCAATCGAGAAAAAATGTAATATTACAAATACCCCCCTCTTGACATAAAAAATTTTACTGTTTGAAAATTTAAAGAAAAAATTACATTGAAACAAATGGAAATTGTTGAAATTAAATTTGAGAACAGTAACAATTTTTTCTATAAAACATTACATGTCAACTATAATATTGAAAATTATTATAAAAATTCATCAATAGCATTTGTTATATGTTTCCAAACAATATTTCAAAGTATAGAATATCAAAATTACTTTTGATTTAGCTTTATAATTTAAAGGAAAATATCTCAACGGAAAGATTAATATATATAAAGAATAGTTTTTGAAATTGCACATAAATTTGATAGATAGAAAAATTCAATTTTTTATTTCATAAAAAAAGTAGTATGTTGAATAAAAAAAATTATTTTTTTTTTAAATGAATTGATGAATTGTTACATTCAATTTTCACATAAAATTTCAATAAATCAAAAAATGTTCATTTCTTTCACTATTGACACAGTTGATTTTATTGATGCAAATTTTGGAAAACAGTCCATTAAGGCACTCAGTATGATTTTCAGTTAAGTGTGACTCCAGTGTGATGATGTCAGTGTTGGGCTGATCTGGATGCACGTAGTGTTGGGGTGATCTGGATGCACATAGTGTTGGGCTGATACTTGTAGTCGACTGATGCATACCAAACTCAATACAGGTGACATCTCAGTTAGCATTGCCTCATGCTTGTAGTAGACGGCTGCATGCCAAACTCAATACAGGTGACATCTCAGTTAGCATTGCCTCATGTTTGTAGTAGACGGCTGCATATCAAACTCGATACAGAGTCACGTAAATTTTGTATCATATAATTATACAATGTACATTTCAGGCTTGAAATGACAATGTAATTTGTTTTTTGGAAAAGAGATAGACGCTGCATACAGGATTAACTTAGGTGAGGATTAATTTAGGTAAGGTTTGGTTTTTGATATTTTCAGCTTTCAAGGTTTAGAGTTCTGCATACAGGAATAATTTAGGAGAGGATTTTTTGAATCAATTTCTTTCATGATACTGTGACTGTTATTCTGAATTCAAAGTTGTGAATGTGAACATGGACGGCAATTACCTCCAGGTAATGTGGTAGTGTTGAAGTTTGAGTTACATGGTCAGCAATAGGCGTTGGCATTGTCATTGGCATTGGTGTCGGCATTGTCATAGGCATTGGCATCAACATTGGTGCAGGCATTGGCATCGGCGCAGGCATGCGTAAACATCAACGTAGATATTGGCATTGGCATCGGCACAGGCATTGGCGTAGACATCAGTGTAGTTATTGGCGTTGACATTGGCATCGACATTGGCGCAGGCATTGGCATAGACATCGGTGTAGTTATTGGCGTTGTCATTGGCATAAGCATCAGTGTAGATATTGGCGTAGTTATTGGTGTAGATATTGGCGTTGGCATTGGCATCGACATTGGCGTAGACATCAGTGTAGTTATTGGCGTTGGCATTGGTGTAGACATCAGCATAGATATTGGCATAGATATTCAATTGATGAGTCACAGTAGTTCGAAAATCACCCAAATGTTCTTAACACTCTTCATGGCGTTTACTTGTTGCTGATTTCGAGATTCACGTGATAATTATTTCAATGTTAATGTCCACGCTGTACCTGTTATCTTAAAATGCTTATAAACTAAAAGAAAATTTTGATTAGGCTACCAATACAATCTAATACACATGAAAATTATTTCTAAGTATATAATCAATATAAAAATGAAATTTGTTAACATCTTATTATACAGTCAGCAATACATAAATTGTGAAATTTGGAGACATCAATTACAAAATTTTAATAAAAAAATAATTTCATTTCCATTTATTCACTGTTCAAATAACAAAATTTAATCCATTCTTCAAAATTTAGGACATAAACAAATACATGTTACATGAATTTCATTACACTCTGTATCATTATCAAAATTGTAAAAAACATCAGATCATCACAACAAAAATAATTTTAATAATTTCAGACAATTGGTTTTCTATTCACAATCATTTCATAATACAATATATCTGCATTTCATTATCATTTGCCGTGCTACCAGTTTTTCCTTAATTGGTTGGATAGCATTTAACACCTATTAACCTAAGGATAGTTGTCGGCTCCAATGTAATAGATTCTTGATAAATTATGAATGGATCTATCGCCTATGAATGAGAAATCCAGTTTTCAGAGCAAATGAACTTATAATCTGCAGAAGAATTTTGGCAATATATTACACAAATATAGAAAGAACAATAACTTACAAGCCTAAGCATCTACAGTTACTATGAACTAAATACTTATCTAGTTTACAGTTGAAAAAACAGTGGCTATTGGCTTGTATACACACAAATCAATAAACAGACAAAATAGAACACTATAAGCTGATTAAAACTCAAATTAAAACATTAATAAATTCACTTAAATAGAAAATTATTTAAAGAGCACAAAGTTACAACACCCATCAGCCAGCCATGTTTCAGAGAGAAGAAGGAACAGGAAAAAATCTATCTACCAGGAAGAGAGCAAAGCTTCTAGACACCTCAACGTTACAGACACGTCACCAAAAATTTATAAATTACAAGTTTAGAATTCACATTTTATATTTGTTCTCAATAAAACTTTACTTTGAAACTGTTATTTTGAATTTTTATATATCATCTCTATTTAAATAAACCATTTATCTATTGATTCTGTTAACCCAGCCTCGGTGACACCATGGAACAATGCAACAATCATTTACGATAAAAAATTCTCAGTCAAAAAGTTTGTCCGTATATCGATGACTCTGATATTTACTATAAAGTTTCATAGATCTCGAATTGAAGATTCGATTCCAAACGAGAAAATGTAATATTACAAATACCCCCCTCTTGACATAAAAAATTTTACTGTTTGAAAATTGTTGAAATTAAATTTGAGAACAGTAACAATTTTTTCTATGAAAACATTACATGTCAACTATAATTGAAAATTATTATAAAAATTCATCAATAACATTTGTTATATGTTTCCAAACAATATTTCAAAGTATCAAAATTACTTTTGATTTAGCTTTATAATTTAAAGGAAAATATCTCAACAGAAAGTTTAATATGTAAGGAATAGTTTTTTTTTGAAATTGCACATAAATTTAATAGATAGAAAATTTAATTTTTTATTGCATAAAAAAAATTAGTATGTTGAATGAAAAATTCATTATTTTTTTTTTCAAATGAATTGATGAATTGTCACATTTAATTTTCACATAAAATTTCAATAAATCAAAAAATGTTCATTTCTTTCACTATTGACGCGGTTGATTTTATCAATGCACATTTTGGAAAACAGTCCGTTAAGGCACTCAGTATGATTTTCAGTTAAGTGTGACTCCAATGTGATGACGTTAGTGTTGGGCTGATCCGAATACTTGTAGTGTTGGGCTGATACTTGTAGTCGACTGATGCATATCAAACTTGATACAGGTGACATCTTAGTTAGCATTGCCTCATGCTTGTAGTAGACGGCTGCATTCCAAACTCAATACAGAGTCATGTAAATTTTGTATAATATTTGTAATTATACAATGTACATTTCAGGCTTGAAATGACAATGTAATTCGTTTTTTTGGAAAAGAGATAGATGCTGCATACAGGATTAATTTAGGTGAGGATTAATTTAGGTAAGGTTTGGTTTTTTGATACTTTCTGTGTTCAAGGTTTAGAGTTCTGCATACAGGAATAATTTAGGAGAGGATTTTTTTTTGAATCAATTCTTTCATGATACTGTGACTGTTATTCTGAATTCAAAGTTGCGAATGTGAACATAGATGGCAATTACCTCCAGGTAATGTAGTAGTGTTGAAGTTTGAGATACAAAGTCAGCAATAAGTGTTGGCATTGCTATTGGCGTATGCTTTGGTGTCGGCATTGGCATTGGCGTTGATATTGGCATTGGCATTAGCATTGGCGCAGGCATTGGCATTGGCGCAGGCATTGGCATAGCTATTGGCATTGGCATCAGCGTTGGCGCAGGCATTGGCGTAGCTATTGGTGTTGATATTGGTGTTGACATTGGCATAGTTATTGGCGTTGGCATCAGCATTGGCACAGATTTTGGCGTAGCTATTGGCATTGGTGCAGGCATCGGCGTTGGTGCAGGCATTGGCGTAGCTATTGGCATTGGCATCAGCATTGGCGCAGGCATTGGCATTGGCGCAGGCATTGGCGTAGTTATTGGTGTTGGCATCAGCACAGGCATCGGCGTAGTTATTGGCGTAGATATTAGTGTAGATATTGGTGTAGTTATTGGCGTTGACATTGGCGTAGTTATTAGTGTAGGCATCAGCGTAGATTTAGGCGTAGTTGAGTCACACTAGTTCGAAAATCACCCAAATGTTCTTAACACTCTTCATGGCGTTCACTTGTTGCCGATTTCGAGATTCACATGATAATTATTTCAATGTTGATGTCTGTGCTGTACCTGTTATCTTAAAATGCTTATAAACTAAAAAGAAAAATTTTGATTAGGCTATCAATACAATCGAATACACATGAAAATTATTTTTAAGTATATATTCAATATAAAATTGAAATTTGTTAACATCTTATTATACAGTCAGCAATACATAAATTCTGAAATATGGAGATATCAATTATAAATTTCAATATAAAAAAAATTACATTTCCATCTATTCATTGTTCAAATATTTTATAAAAAGCAAATTATTCAATATTATTAATCATCGTTTGTTGGATACTATAGTTTATTTCGACTTTTCAATGTTCTAAACACAAACTACATTTCATGACAAAACTTTACTATCAATCATTAAACAAGAAATCATTCAAAACATCAATAATATTTGCTTCAAAGGCAATCAATATTCATACGTAATCATCTGCATCTATGGCAATCAACATTATTAATCATTATTTTGCATCTATGGCAATCAACATAAATAATCAACACAAAAAAATATTATCTCATTATTGCCTCTCAAAGTCATAACCTCTGTTATTCCTTCTTTAGGCAATAATGGTTTTCCATCTCAAAAAACAATCACATACCAGCAAAATTCTAATCAACAAACCCCATTAAAATTTCTACATACACTCCAGCATCCATTTCAAACGATAATCAATCATATCAAAATTTATAGAACAAACAGTTTTAAAATTTTGAAAAAGATATCAATTACAAAAACTTTAGAAAAATTTTAACCTTTAACCTCATTTCAATTGATAATATAACACAACGTTTTTATTCAATGAAAACATTATTATTCAAGTTAACTTTCATTAATACATCACATATATATGGCTACACAATTCATTAATACTTTCAAATTTTAAAGTTTATTTATTATAACAAAAGAATTTATACATAAGAATAGATTTCAGCATGTTCTAAATTGAACCATTTATTTTTTTAAATAATTTATAATTTAAAGACTGTATATAAGTACAAACATTTCAATATTACAATACAAAGACGATCAAGATGGATAATGGGTAAATAAGTTCCCTAAAAAAATACAAACAAGAGGAAAAGAAAACTGGGTAAATAAATTTCCTAAATAATACAAAGAAGAGAAAGATTAATTAGAGCCTATCCTACATGTCAGTACTAAACTTTCATGAGGAAGTATATTTAATAAAATATACTACTATGGAATTTTGTAAATTCCAAGTATGACTCTAATTTGTTATAATTGTGAGCTATCACTCCCACAAAAACAACTGGTGAAGGAAAAAAAATGTTGACTATTGTGACTGGGTGGATAGTTCCTAGATGTCTGTAAGGCAATGTGATAGCAGACTCTAGTATCGGACCACAAAAACAAAAGTATGCAAAAGTTTTTACAAACATTTGATGTTGCAGTCTTAAGGTTTTTATATCGCAAACAAGTAGGTCAGATAATCGAGTCCAGCCGTATGTGGTTCACGCCCACACCTCTAAAAGAATCACACCTACTTGTCTACAGAAAATCCAAAGTAGACTATTGGACAGCAAAAAAAAAATAAAATGCAAAATGGGTTAAAAGCCCAGAAGAAAACTATAACCTAATTACATATGGCTTATGGCACGATATGCAATGAAAGATGAGAACATGGGACAAAATTTTGCTCTGAAAAACCTAATTACATAATATGATACCTAAAAAAAAATAGACATAATTAAAATATGTAATACATGATGAAAAAATATACCGCAAGCAAACAATTATTTACACTACAATGGATAGATTTTAGAAAAGTTAAGTTTTATCAACAATTAAAAGATTAGGAAAATAAGCTACTATTTTAACTTCTAATATTATTTCAGAAAGAAAATACAAATTTAAATGACTATGGACAAGATTGGTTAAGATATGCATCATAGAAGAAATTTACTGAACATTACACAAAGACAGGAAAGAATTGAAATTTGAAAAGATTAAGGGCCAAGAAAAATAGGCTACAGGAAAGAAAAAAGATACAATTATGGACTCTTACCATAAGTAGTATCTACGGTCATTGCTATTCTGAATCCCGGCATGACACAGGATTCCTAATCATTGTGTGCTGGGGAATACCCTTTCATCATGTGATTCACTGTCATCATCTTGTAAATAAGCAACTTGAAACAACCTTTGAATACTAACACATCAATGGTGACTTTGTGTTTTGTTTTCTTCAAGAACATAATTTTATTCATGGGTTCATTTGTTTCAACAAAGCCATTTTGCTTACAAAAGTTAGTCATGTTCACTTGAGAATGCATTGCATACACCTTTTCAATTCTCAGTTGAAAGTTGAACTCATCAACTTGACTCAAAGCAACATTCATTTTGTTTACATTGTTCCTAACCTCCACAGAAACCTGTCTCATGTAATCATTCACTTTGTTCATAGTTTTCCTAACCTTCAATGTAGCAATATTACTTTCATGATAGTTGACTTTCAGTGAAGACAACTCCCTACCTACTTCTTTACTCAATTCTACTATCTCATTAAGGTTGACCTTTTCAACAACAGTAACTAGGCCTACATTGTCAGAAACTTGAATGAGTTGATCCTGTATCTTAACACTACTATTATCCTGCTTCAATTTGTTCTCATCTTCATGATTATCACTCAATGTTTCATGTGCATTTTTCAATAGAAGGTTTATACTAACCTGCTCTAGTCTAATGCTAGCAAATTCTTGCTTCATATCATCAAACCTAGCATTTTGCTCATCAAACCTAGCATTTTGCTCTTGTTTAAAATTATCAAATCTTTGTGTTAGGAATGCTATAAGATTTATATCATTTTTAATGTTTGCCATTTTGTAATATGCACTGATATCTATTCATTAAAACTTGATCTCTCTTGAACCGACTTCCCATTCAGCAGTATACCATTCATAACCTATCAAGATATCTATCCTACTAATAATTTTTCATAACCAGGGATTTCATGGTGTACCATTTGGGACATATTTATTTTGTAATTCGGTCCCACCAGGGGTACCATTTGCCGTGCTACCAGTTTTTCCTTAATCGGTTGGATAGCATTTAACACCTATTAACCTAAGGATAGTTGTCGGCTCCAATGTAATAGATTCTTGATAAATTATGAATGGATCTATCGCCTATGAATGAGAAATCCAGTTTTCAGAGCAAATGAACTTATAATCTGCAGAAGAATTTTGGCAATATATTACACAAATATAGAAAGAACAATAACTTACAAGCCTAAGCATCTACAGTTACTACGAACTAAATACTTATCTAGTTTACAGTTGAAAAAACAGTGGCTATTGGCTTGTATACACACAAATCAATAAACAGACAAAATAGAACACTATAAGCTGAGCAAAACTCAAATTAAAACATTAATAAATTCACTTAAATAGAAAATTATTTAAAGAGCACAAAGTTACAACACCCATCAGCCAGCCATGTTTCAGAGAGAAGAAGGAACAGGAAAAAATCTATCTACCAGGAAGAGGGAGTCGGAGCTTGGCTTCGGTGGCAAACGGTTGTCTTATCGTCTCTCTCTCCGCTAGTGATTCTAATCTGTTGTGTCCAGTCTAGTCAAGTTTTTCATGAGTAATTCGAATTTTGTTACTAAAAAACGGCCAAGAGGATCACCGGGTGAGAACAGTGAGTTGAAAAAGTGTAATAAACAAACCATGGATACAAAGGTGGGCGAGATGACATTGAATCAATAATTGATGGTGTCGTTCAGCGAAATTCTCGACAGTAAGCTAAGCAACGTAGCGTCCAAGGAGGATATGAAAGAACTATCGGACAAAGTGAGTGCTTTAGAAAGGGAGAACTCTCAGCTGAAGGAAAAACTTATTAGGATGGAAAAGGTATGTGAAAAAACTGAACTCAAGCTGATTGATTTAGAAAGCCGCTCAAGAAGGAATAATTAATTTTTAAAGGAATACAAAGTATACAAGGTGTGGACTGTGCGACTAAAGTGAAAAACTTTTGTTCTAACATCTTGGGTATAAGTGAAGAAATTTTCGTCAACCGTGCACATTTTCTGGGGAAAGGCACAGAGACAGTTATTGCACATTTTCCAAAAGATGAAGACATTCATAAAATTTTTGGAAATGTTAAAAAACTCAAAAATACCAATATTGTGGTTCATAGAGACTATGCTAGTGAGGTGCGGGTGAAGCGCAGTAAACTTTTGGCTCTGAAAAAAGAACTTTCAAGGTTGGTGCCGGAAGTCGATGTTCGGCTGGGTTTCGATTTCCTGAAAATTCAAGGAGTTCAATTCTATTGGTCTTCGGATTGGAAATTGATGTCAGGAAAGGAGGATGGAATAGCCAAGCTGAAGTCGATGCTGCGTGTGGACCTGGCGAACTTCGCATCTCGTCTAAAGGAGGAGTCAGGCGTATAGGAAATTCCCACTACTCAACCGCTTTGTGACAAGCAGTCCATCGTTGTGAGTCAGAGAAATCTTCTAAAAATACTATATTATAATGTATGTGGACTAAAACAAAAGGTTAAAAATTCTGATTTTTTAAATTTCATAACGGATTATGATATTATTTTATTTTCAGAGACTCATATAATAGCGGAGGATGTAGATTATGTTAATGATTATCTTTATGATTTTGAACTAGTATGGTGCTATGGAGAGAAGATCTCTCGTTATGGTCGTGCTAGTGGGGGTATGGTGTTGGGTATCAAAAAGGTTTCCACTTTTAAAAATAAAATAAAATTTAAAAATGTAGATGGTAAACATATTGTGCTTGTTGAAATAGACAATGCTAATTATTTGAACATACTTCCTGTTTATATAAACTGTAATAAGTGGGATGTTGAATTCCTAGAAATTAAGAATTTTTTATTGCAAAATGCGGATGAGGTATTTTTAGTTGTAGGTGATAAGAATGTACGTATAGGTAAGGAACAAAAAATTTCTGATAAGTCCAACATTGAGCCACACGCAATCAATAGGCTGAGTAGAGTGAGAAATTCCAAGGACGTTATCGTCAACAATAGAGGGCGTAAATATTTAGATATGTGCTCTGATCTGGGATATATAATACTGAATGGAAGAATGGATGGGGACAGGGAGGGGGAAATGACGTTTGTAGGTGGTATGGGGAATTCTGTCAATGATATTGCAGCGATTTTCATGGATTATTTCAAGTATGTTGTAGATTTTAGAGTGATTTCACAGCCGTTTTCCGATCATTTGCCAATAGAAGTTATATTGGATGTTGAGAACACAGTTATTGAGGATTATCAGTGTTTACCGTTGCTTCCGAAATTGTCATGGGATAGAGCAAGCGAAGAAAAGTACAGAGATAAGATAGGACGGTCGATAAATAGCTTGTGTATAGGTGAAGACGTAGAGCTGGCATGCCAAACTGTTACTGAAATAATTCGAGAAGTAGGCCTATCTCTCGGTAACGGTCAAGGTCGAACAAAGTTCAAAAGAAAGCAAGAATGGTTCGACAATGATTGTTGGAGAGCCCGAAACAAAGTGTTATCTCTTTTGAGATTGTATAGGCGTATCAATAATGATTGTGCGAGAGAAATGTATATATGTGAGAAAAATAAATTCAAAAAATTGTGTGAAGAAAAGCGTCAAAGTTATCAGAAAGCTCTTTTGAACACTATCTCGTCAGCCTCAAACTCCAAAGTCTTTTGGCAGGCTATGAATAAATTAAAAAGAAAACCTAGAATAGTAAATAACTCTATAAGTCCTCAGGATTGGGTGAACTATTTCAGAGACCTTCTTAACCCTGAATTATTTGCACTACCACGCTCATACGCAGAACATTACATTGTAAATAATCGCTTAGACTCAGATTTTATTATGGAAGAGCTGAAAAATGTATTGAGATCAGTTAAAGATAATAAAGCTCCAGGAGAAGATCAAATACCGTTCGAGTATTATAAAAATGCTCCAGACGTCATGCTAGATAAATTACTAGAGTTATTCAATATGATTTTCACATTGGGCAGAGTACCAAGTAGTTTCAAGTTCGCCATAATTTTTCCGTTGTTCAAGAAAGGTGCTAGCGATGAAGTGAGCAACTACAGAGGAATTAGTTTTCTTACAACTTTTTTTAAGATTTTCGCGGGTTTGATATTGAATAGACTCAATCAGTGGGTCGAAGAAAACAATATTCTAAATGAGTTTCAGACGGGATTCCGTAAAGGCTACTCAACAATGGATAATATATTTTCATTGACATCTATCGCGAGTCTAAGATTAGCTAAAAAAAGAGGTAAATTGTATTGTTTCTTCGTCGATTACTCAGCGGCTTTCGATTCTATTGATAGGAAAGCATTATTTTACAAACTAAGTTGTTTAGGATTATCAACTAAAATGTTAAATATTATTAAAGCATTAAATGATAATTCGAGTACTTCAGCTGGCGTCTGGTGCTCTGAGGGGCTGACTCAAAGTTTTGAGACTATGTCAGGCTTAAGACAGGGTTGTTTATTGAGTCCGTTGCTTTTTTCACTTTTTATGAATGACTTGCATGATGAGCTGGGGGGAGGGTTGTTAATCGCAATAAATCAAAAATAATGGTTTTCAGAAACGGAGGAAAATTGAGCAGGTACGAAAAATGGTTCTACAAGGGAGAGAGAATCAAATGCGTGAAGGAATATAAATATTTGGGGGTAGTTCTGACACCCACCCTTAGTTTTGAAAAGCATCTGAGTGATAAACTGTCTAAAGCAAAATTAGGTTTGAATCTGGCTTGGGGAGGAATGCTGAATGGTAATGGGGTCGACTTTTCTTCTAATGTAAATTATTTAAGGCATGCGCTAGGACAGTCTTATGTTATGGGGCTCAAATATGGGGTTGTAAACAGTACGAAAATATTGAAAAACTGCAGCGCTTCTTCATCAAAAAAGTGTTTGCTCTACCCATAAATACGCCCAATTATATGCTCTTCATCGAAACAGGACTAACTCCTCTCTTTGAATACTGCCTCAGGTTGCATTTTAATTACATTTCACAAATCATGAAAATGGAAGATGAAAGACTACCAAAAATTTTAGCTCAGCAAGTAGTAAGAGATAAGTGCTTTTGGTTCAGGGAGTGGAAGGTCGTATGTGATAGGGTAAACTTGAATATTAATCTTTCTTTGGAGAACGTGATAAGTTGGAGGGAGTCTTTCCAGAGCATACTGTCTGTTCTGCAAATGTTTCACAGAAATAAATTTATAGGTGAAGCACGAGCGGGACGGTTTCATGCGTTGTACAGGACTCTCGATTTTGAGCTGAGTGACAAGAAATACATTGGAAAGGACACCCAAATGTGGGTTATGAGGTGGATTTTCAGGGCAAGGGGTGAGCTAATCCATTTGAACTATAAACCTTGGGTAGCTAATGGGAACTATATTTGCTCGATGTGCAATCTGAAGGAGGCTGAGGATGTATTCCATTTCATTGCTCGATGCCCTTGTTTGAAGGAATGGAGGAAGAAATGGTTTGGTGTTGTTGAACAATCAAGGGAAGAGTTTACTATGTACATGAACGGCAAAGATTGGAAGAAACTAGCCTCTTACTGTAGAGAAGCCTGGAATTACAGACATGTTCTCACCCAGGAATTTAATTGGTAGAGCTATCATTAGCTACTTTGTCACTACTTGATTTTTGGTATCACCTGTAATTGTTATTTTCTGCTCTCTTCAACATTCTGTTTATTTTAGTTCAAGTCTTGTTTTTTATTTTGAGTTGGTTTCAATTTGAGGATTCAACCTTTCTCATTGTATATTCACTCACGTTACTGACTAGATCATTACACTATACATTGTATTGCTTACTGTGTGACTACTTGATTCATCATTATTTCGTATAATTTCTGTATTTTACTATACACTTGGATCATATTTATGTATTTTCCACAATCTCATGTTTTCCGACTTTCCGGCTGGCGATCGTGTGATCAAGCCGTAAATGTGTGTTTACTTATTGTGTATTTATAGTTTAATGGAGAATAAAAGCATTTTTCTATTCTATTCTATTCTATTCTATTCTACCAGGAAGAGAGCAAAGCTTCTAGACACCTCAACGTTACAGACACGTCACCAAAAATTTATAAATTACAAGTTTAGAATTCACATTTTATATTTGTTCTCAATAAAACTTTACTTTGAAACTGTTTTTTTAAATTTTTATATATCATCTCTATTTAAATAAACCATTTATCTATTAATTATGTTAACCCAGCCTCGGTGACAACATGGAACAATGCAACAATCATTTACGATAAAAAATTCTCAGTCAAAAAGTTTGTCTGTATATCGATGACTCTGATATTTACTATAAAGTTTCATAGATCTCGAATTGAAGATTCGATTCCAATCGATAAAATGTAATATTACACATTTAGTATAACATTTCATTTATAGCATTCATAGCAAATTCATTTCACATTTATGATTTATCATTCAGGGATTCAAATTTATTTATGTGGACACATTTATAAATTTTCATTTTCATTTTTTGTTCAAATATTGTATAAAAAGCAAAATATTTAATATTATTAATCATCGTTTGTTGGATACTATGGTTTATTTCGACTTTTCAATGTTCTAAACACAAACTACATTATTTTCATGACAAAACTTTACTATCAAACATTAAACAAGAAATCATTCAAAACATCAATAATATTTTGCTTCAAAGGCAATCAATATTCATAAGTAATCATCTGCATCTATGGCAATCAACATTATTAATCATTATTTTGCATCTATGGCAATCAACATAAGTAATCAACACAAAAATATTATCTCATTACTGCCTCTCTAAGTCATAACCTCTATTATTCCTTCTTTAGGCAATAATGGTTTTCCATCTCAAAAAACAATCACATACCAGCAAAATCCTAATCAACAAACCCCACTAAAATTCTACATACACTCCAGCATCCATTTCAAACGATAATCAATCATATCAAAATTTATAGAACAAACAGTTTTTAAAATTTAGAAAAAGACATCAATTACAAAAACTTTAGAGAAATTTTAACCTTTAACTCATTTCAATTAATAATATGACAAGACATTCATATTTAATGAAATCATTATTCAAGTTAACTTCAATTTATATTGAACATCTCATATATATGGCGACACAATTCATTAATACTTTAAAATTTTTAAGTATTTCCATTATAACAAAAGAATTTATACATGATATTAAATTTCAGGATGTTCTGAATTGTACCATTTATTTTTTAAATAATTTCAGAATTTGAAGACTGTATAATAAGTACAAACATTTCAAGATTACAATACAAAGACGATCAAGATGGATAATGGGTAAATAAGTTCCCTAGAAAATACAAACAAGAGAAAAAGAAAATTGGATAAATAAATTTCCTAAATAATACAAGGAAGAGAAAGATTAATCAGAGCCTATCCTACATGTCTGTACTAAACTTTCATAAGGAAGTAAATAAAATATACTGAAAATGAGAAAATGGGACATAATTTGCTCTGAAAACCTAGTTACCTAATATAATACCTGACAAAAAATAGACATAATTAAAATATGTAATACATGATGAAAAAATATACCACAAGCAAACAATTATTTACACTACAATGGATAGATTTTAGAAAAGTTAAGTTTTATCAACAATTTAAAGATTAGGAAAATAAGCTACTATTTCAACTTCCAAAATTATTTCAGAAAAAATACAAATTTAAATGACTATGGACAAGATTGATTATGGACTCTTACCATACACTGCATAGCGATTATGCTATTCTGAATCCCGGCATAACACAGGATTCCTAATCATTGTGTGCTGATGAATACCCTTTCATCATGTGATTCACAGTCATCATCTTGTAAGTAAGCAACTTGAAACAACCTTTGAATACTAACACATCAATGGTGACTTTGTGCTTTGTTTTCTTCAAGAACATGATTTTATTCATGGGTTCATTTGTTTCAACAGAGCCATTTTGCTTACAGTCAGTCATGTTCACTAGTTAATGCTTTGCATTCACCTTTTCAATTTTCAGTTGAAAGTTGAATTCATCAACTTGATTCAAAGCAAGATTCATTTTGTTTACATTGTTCCTAACCTCTACAGAAACCTGTCTCATGTAATCATTCACTTTATTTAGGTACTGTTTTCCTAACTTTCAATTTGGCAATACCACTTTCTTTACTGTTGACTTTCAATAAAGACAACTCCCTACCTACTACATTACTCAATTCTACTATCTCACTAGAATTTACTTTTCCAATAACAGTAACTAGGCCTACATTATCTGAAACTTGAAATAACTGATCTTGTATCTCAACACTACTATCATCCTGCTTCAATTTGCCTTCATCTTCATGACTATCAATCAATGTCTCATGTGCATCTTTCAATAGAAGGTTTATACTAACCTGCTCTAATCTTATGCTAGCAAATTCTTGCTTCATATCATCAAACCTAGCACTTTGATATTGTTTCAAATTATCAATCTTAGCATTTTGCTTATCAAACCTAGCATTTAGCTCATCAAACTTTTGTGTTAGGAACGCTATAAGATTTATATCATTTTTAGCTCCTACCATACTTGTTTCATTTGATATTTCTACTACTTCCTCATGAATTGTTACATTTGAAATGTTTTCACTTACAGCTACACTATCGTTTGAGTCATTGTTTAAGGTTAGGTCTAAATTTTGAGATTCTTCATCCAAGTTTTGAATGTTTTCACTGGATAAAACTTCATTATTTTTATTATTCTCCATCTTGCTACTGCGTAAAAAATATTTACTCATTAGAACCTGAACTTTCTCGAACTGATTTCCCACTCAGCAGCATCTCATTCATAACCTATCAAGACATCAGCCCAGGGGTGCCCACATGGGGGGGGCATGGCGCAATTTGCGCCATCAACATTTTTGGGGGGGGGGCATTATTTTTTTTATATTTTATGTCAAAATTTTGAATCATGGCTGAAAAATCAAGGTATTAAATAGAGATATCCCAATGTAGATAATTTTAATACTTTTTCCCACCTTTACAATGTTATATTTTGCAAAGTTTAACTCAATATGAAGCATAAAAAATGCAATTGATAATATGTTGTACGCAGGAATTTTAGTAATTTTAAGCCTATGAGTTAGAAGGTAAATCTTTGACAAAAATAAATTATAACTTCATCATCCACTATTATTCTGATTTCCTTTGCTTAATTTTAATTTTTAATGGTCCTGTGTTTGAGTTTCCTTGCTGTTGCAACCTAATTTTCTTAAAAGCACACTGATAAGTTAAATTGTAATGTACATTTTATTCTAATAATTATTTTAATTTCGAAGGCGTTTCATGATGATATTAATGTCTCTGAAATGGGAATGAATTATAAACAGCATCGCAAACTCTAGTGAATTTGACAGAAGAGAAAACTTAAGTTGAAATAACTAAAAAAAATATCAAATGAAGCCAATTTCAATCTTTCAAATCCACACCCTATTTAGCACACAGTGACCAAGTAATTATTGTAATGCTTCATTACTTTTTTCTGTTTCGTATAGTCCAGTCAAATTCGTATAGTCCGGTCGTTTTTCAGGAAACAGGCCGAAAGAATTTTTCGCGACGGTTCTATATGTATTTTGGGGCGCTGAATGCTAATCTGAAATTTGCTGACACGCCAGAGGGCGGCTTCAACCCCAAAACTCCCAAAAAAAACCAAAATTTCGGACTTTTTTCAAGTTTTCCATTTAATCTTGAGAACCTTTAACTTTTCGAGAAAAGGCATTCATAAAAAGCATGTTTTTCATAGATAAATAAATGAATAAAATATTAAAGATAATAGAATTTCCAATAAATTGAGTGGTCGTGCAGGACTCTACGATTTTTGATTCTGGAGCTAAGAGTTTTCAAAAAAGGGGTATTTTTCAAGGGGTTTTCAAAATTATGCAAACCTACCACTTCTACCCTATACAACTAGGATCTTTTTCTAGTATTGATAGAAAGCCACACATCAAGTGAATTAACAATATTAATTCTGAACAGAATTCCTTAGGTACCTATTTTTGAATTTAGTAGTGGTGGGAGGGGGAATACACCCAAAAAAATAGAAAATCTTGTCCTACAGCCAAAATTCAAATTTTCATTATAATACCTTTTCATGGCCTTCCTAACAAAAAAGAAACATATTTCGGTTGAAATCACCTTACGAGGGTTATGTTCTATGAGAATCACTAGTTAGATTTCAGTATTTCCTAGTGGGGGGCACACATAAGGATACGTCCAGGATCGAAACTTCAAACACTTATAACTTTTGACTGAATGATCACATTTCCTCGTACTACAGCTCGTTCATATCAGCTCGTCAAGGCGGTTGAAAATCATGTATCATTTCACTAAAATTTGTTTAAAAAATAGGAAATTCCTCCTTTAGTGTATTTTAGCCCATATTTCAATGCATAGAAAAATGACCGATTTCTATATTCAAAACTGTGTGTCTCGGTAACTCAGAATGATACTTGGTCTTGATTTAAAGAAAATTATCTCCTCTTTTATGTGAGGTGAATGATTTTTGTAAAAATATAATCGTGAAGTAAGATACGTTTGATTCAAAAAACTAAGAAATTTGCGATATTTTTTCCATTTTCATAGTCTCGACAGTTTTTCGATATAAACAGTGCTGCAATCAATTCTGGCAAATTATTATTCTAAAAGAAAAATTTAGCTGTTTCTACAACTCTGTATACCAAATACTGCAAGAGAATGTGGCAATGAGTGTTTATGATAAATACTCACAAATATATTATATCAACTAATTTTAAATAATGAATAATATATTTGTATTGTATTTTAAATAGAAAAATTAGGCTTATAAATAATTCATCATATTTTTAGAATACTTTCTTCAAGATATTTCTTTTCTCATGACATATTTTATTTCTCAGAATATCAATTCTTGGGAAACTTGTGGGCTATTTTGGAAAATAATACAATAGTAACATTATGGTAAATGGTACAATTTTGGTAAATAATACAATAATTTGTAATCCAATTACAGTTAATTTTTCAAAACTGGAAATATTTCAATATAATTGAATTTGAGGAATAAAATATGCCATGAGATAAACAATATTTGGAAGAATATTATTTTCTGTGGAAAGTTCCAATATAAGATGTTGAATCATTGATAAAGTGAATAGAAGTATTGAGAACTATATGTATCTTCAAAATTCAATGAATTCATCACCCCCTAGATTTCAACTTGAGGCGTTCATATCTCGAAAATTGAAAACAATCAAAACTGTTTTCCTCTGAAATTATTTTTTTTCGGATTTTTCTATTTTGGTAACATGGTAGTGATAGTATCCAAATTGAATTACTTTAAAAATGTCACCAATTAAAAGCTCCCAAAAACTTGGTACATAGCGCCACAGCCTTTTCCAATAAAAGGCTTTCCATTAAAGTTTGCATTCTCATATTTTCACACACACATATTTGGCTTACTTTAGATAGTCTACACATCAACAAAACATAAAATCTCCTTTGTCACCACATGCCCAAGGCCCGGTTGCACAAAAGCCGGTTAAATTTTAACCATGATTAATTTTACGAGAACCGATCACAGAAGGTCTTTTTGAGGAGACGGGCTTCTCTGATTAGTTCTCGTGGAATTAATCAGGGTTGCAATTTAACTTTTTCGCCACACTGCACAGAAAGCAGCTGTTTTCCAGTCCCTACGTAGATCTGAAAGACATTGTTTGCAGACGACTCTCGTCTGACGTCAGAACAGGTTTCTTTCCGGCCTAGGCCGGAAAGAGTACCCTTTCCAGCCACTAACATGGAACTAAGAAAGGTGATCAATAAACAGCTGATCAAGAAACTTTTCATTATTATTTGTGTTCATTATTCAATAATTAAAACATTTATAAAAATATCATCTTATTGTCATTTGAAAGATTAAAAAAGTATCAACTCAACCTCCCACATAATTGAACTTCATCTTTCAGGTTATTCAGACAAATCAAAATAAAAAATAAAAATACTTGGACAATCTCCTGATATTCAGATTACCTCAAATTTGTTAGAGCTATCACCTTCCACTTCTGCTTTCGGAAGTGCTTAGTAAACAACTATTCTCATATATATATTGTTTTTTTTTTGTGTGTGGCGAAAAATAGCGTTTGCACCACGGGCAAAAATGTTTTTCCGGCTCTCAATCTTTTCTAGTCCTTGGCCTACGGCCTTGGACTTGAAAACCGATTTCGAGCCGGAAAAATCTCATTTTCTGCTCTAGGTGCGAAATATACTATTGTGCAACAGGCACCAAGTGTTTCAGTCATCATTCGCCACTGACGAGAGTTTTTGGACGAAGTTGAGGCAATAATAGACCCTCTTCTACTGAACCCAAGCTACGGAGTTACTTATTGGAGTGGGGGCGTTGCTTCGTTGGGATTTTATACGGTAGCTAAAACGTAAACTTCTAATCACAAATTGGTATTGATGTTGCTTTCCATGACGAAACACTATATAATAAATTAGCCTCTGTGTCTCAGAGGCTGATGAAGCTCGATCCTCCTCAGGAGTGAAATGCATTCCTCAATACTCCAAGAAAAAGTACCGTAAGTGTTTTTCAAATATTTACTAGTAACACTGTCTGAACTACAACAAAGTTACAATTGAAATAAGCCTATGTCCATCCTTGGTAAATTTAGAATCTTTATGTAAAGTTTTAAGTTGCCGTGCTACCAATTTATCCTAAATAGGTTGGATAGCATTTCTCACCTATTAAGCTGAAAGAAGTTATCGGCTCCAAAATGGTAGATTCTTGATAAATTATGAATGAGAAATCCAGTTTTCAGAGCAAATCAACTTATAATCTTCATAAGAATTTTGGCAATATACAACACAAATCCATAAAACAATACCTTACACACTTAAACATCTAGCATCATTACAAGCTAAAATACTTATCCACTTATATAGTTCAAAAACAATGGCTATAGGCTTGTAGACACACAAATCAAATTATACAAAATTAGAACACCATAAAACTGTTCAAAACTCAAATTAAAACATTATAAATGTCAATTAAACAGAAAAATATTCAGAGAGCACAAAACACTTTTCCTTAGCCAGCCACCATTTTTTAGAGAAGAACTACCAAGTACAGAGCAAAGCCACACCTCAAACCAGTGACGACGTTATAAACACGTCATTGATATTAAATTCCAAAAAATTATAAATTACAAGTTTAGAATTTACATTTTACATTTGTTCTCAATAAAACTTTATTTCGAAACTGTTATTTTAAATTTATTTATCCTCTATATTTATAATAATCTGTTAATTCTGTTAACTCTGTTTCGGTGATACCATGGAATGTGCAACACAATTATTTATGATAAAAACTCAGTTAAAAGTTGTCCGCATATCGATTACTCTGATATTTACTATCAAGTTTTATAGATCTTGAATTGAAGATTCGATTTTAATCAAGTAAAAATGTAACATTACAAATACCCCCTCTTGACATGAAAAATTTTACTGTTTGAGAATTTAAAGAAAAAAAATTACATTGAAACAAATGGAAATTGTTGAAATTAATTCGAGAACAGTAACAATTTTTTCTATAAAAACATTACATGTCATCCTATAATATTGAAAATTATTATAAAAATTCATCAATAGCATTTGTTATACATTTCCAAACAATATTTCAAAGTATAGAATATCAAAATTACTTTTGATTTAGCTTTATAATTTAAGGAAAAAATCTCAACAGAAAGTTTAATATATATAAAGAATAGTTCTTGAAATTGCACATAAATTTAATAGATAGAAAAATTCAATTTTTTATTGCATTAAAATTTAGTATGTTGAACAAAAAAAAAACATTTTTTTTTTAAATGAATTGATGAATTGTTACATTTAATTTTCACATAAAATTTCAATAAATCAAAAAATGTTCATTTCTTTCACTATTGATGCGGTTGATTTTATCAATGCACATTTTGGAAAACAGTACGTTAAGGCACTCAGTATGATTTTCAGTTAAGTGTGACTCCAGTGTGATGACATCAGTGTTGGGCTGATCCGAATACTTGTAGTGTTGGTCTGATACTAGTAGTCGACTGATGCATACCAAACTCGATACAGGTGACATCTCAGTTAGCATTGCCTCATGCTTGTAGTAGACGGCTGCATACCAAACTCAATACAGGTGACATCTCAGTTAGCATTGCCTCATGCTTGTAGTAGACGGCTGCATACCAAACTCGATACAGAGTCACATAAATTTTGTATCATATAATTATACAATGTACATTTCAGGCTTGAAATGACAATGTAATTTGTTTTTTTTTTGGTAAAGAGATAGATGCTGCATACAGGATTAACTTAGGTGAGGATTAATTTAGGTAAGGTTTGGTTTTTTGATATTTTCAGCTTTCAAGGTTTAGAGTTCTGCATACAGGAATAATTTAGGAGAGGATTTTTTGAATCAATTTCTTTCATGATACTGTGACTGTTATTCTGAATTCAAAGTTGTGAATGTGAACATGGATGGCAATTACCTCCAGGTAATGTGGTAGTGTTGAAGTTTGAGTTACATGGTCAGCAATAGGCATTGGCATTGTCATTGGCGTATGCATTGGTGTCGGCATTGACGTTGGCATTGTCGTAGGCATTGGCATCAACATTGGCGCAGGCATTGGCATCGGCATTGTTGTAGACATTGGCTTCGACATTGGCGCAGACATTGGTGTAGACATCAGTGTAGATATCGGCGTAGTTATTGGTGTAGATATTGGCGTAGATATTGGCATAGATATTCAATTAATGAGTCACATTAGTTCGAAAATCACACAAATGTTCTTAACACTCTTCATGGCGTTCACTTGTTGTTGATTTCGAGATTCACATGATAATTATTTTGATGTTAATGTCCATGCTGTACCTGTTATTAAAAAATGCTTATAAACTAAAAAGAAAATTTTGATTAGGCTACCAATACAATCTAATACACATTTTTTTTTTTTTTTAGATTACGTCCTAAAGACTCTAGTCATGGAGTATAAGTCATGTTATTACATAATAATTCTAACACTAAGTAGTTCAACCTAGTTTAGGTTTGAAAGGAATTCTTGTACACTATAAAAAGCTCTATCAACTAAATATTTTTTCATTTGTTTTTTGAAAATCTTCAAATCATCATTACTTTTCAAGATTTGAGGTAGCTTGTTATAAAATTTCCTACTAATATAATCTGGTTTTTGTTCAAATAACCTACTATTGTGACCCATTATATGATAATCTGCTCTGTTTCGCGTATTATACTCATGAACATCTGAATTCTGGATCACACCACTCGTTTTCACATGCATTACAACTTCATATACATACAAAGATGGCACAGTTAATAGACCAAGCTTTTTAAATAATGGCCTACAAGAGTCTAACCTATTCACTTTCTCTATACATCTGAGTGCCTTCTTTTGAATCTTAAACACTCTGTCCATATTTTGTTGAGATGAATTACCCCATACTAAAATAGCATACCTAATATGAGATAGTATAAGTCCATGGTAAGCAGTTAACAGTAGTTTTTTATCATTCAGCCTAGCAAGCTGCCGCAGGACAAATACCCCAGATGATATCTTATTACATATCCTCTCAATGTAAGGATGCCATGTTAATTTCCTGTCCAATAAAATTCCCAAGAATGCCACTTTCTCTTCTTGGTCCAATTCATTTTCCTCTACAAACACATTTATTTCTCTATCCTCTACTGAATTATATTTACTTTTGAATTGTAGGAATTGACATTTCTTACAATTTATTGTTAATTGCCTTTGCTTCAAGAATTGGACAATTGACTGTACTCTAGTAAAAGCATTTATTTCTAGACTATCTAATAAATAATTGTTAAAGATAAGCGATGTGTCATCAGCAAACAACAGAGCTCTGTGATCTTTTAACTCTTTTAGTAATTGGTTCACATACAACAGAAACAGTAAGGGACCCAGAATTGAGCCTTGAGGTACTCCAGCCTGGACCTCCAGTTTTTGAGATTTGATTTTTACTATTTCATTCCCATCCACCTTGGTAAGCTCAACACACTGGTTTCTACCTATGAGATATGATTCAAACCATTTTAGTTCTATACCATTCACACCTACAGTTTTTAGTATTTCCAATAATATTCTATGGCTCACACAATCAAAAGCTTTGGATAAATCAAGAAATATTGCGGCTGCCTTCTCACCTGAATCTATTATATCTATTAGTCTTTCAACAAGGGATACTATTGCAGTCTTAGTAGATTTCCCTTACTGGAACCCATGCTGTTCATCACATATGAAATTAATTCCTTCCAGGTGCATCAATAACCTATTTAAAACTACTCTTTCAAAAATTTTACTTATTACATTTAGAATACTAATGGGTCTATAATTTTCAACTCTCTCAGAATCACTGCTCTTGAAAATTGGCAAAATTTTTCCTTGTTTCAGATCATCAGGGAAAATACCCTGCTCTAGTGAAGTATTAAGGAGATGCAATAAAGGGTCCAGTAATTCATTTTCACATTCTTTTAAAATTTTGCTTGAGACCCCATCCAATCCTACTGTTTTTTTGTTATTCAAATTTTTTATTATTCTTGACAACTCATCTCTTGATAATGGATGAAATTTAAATACATTTTCAATTGACTCAGCATTTAATGTAGTTGTATTATAAGTATTAGTGTTCAGTGACTTTTGGAGATTATATGCAACCTGTTGATAATATTTATTGAAAAAGTTACAAATGTCTATACTATCATCCATATAATTTCCATGTTCATCGATTATCCTAGGGACATTAGTAACTGTATCTTTTTGAGCTGCTCTCCTATTTCTATTAATTACCTCCCAAACAGCAGAGTTAAAATTGGTACTAGTTGTTAATATTTCAGCTGTTTTCTTACACTTAGCTTTCCTCACTTCTTTTGCATAGTTTTTCTTTAGACATTTGTATTTGACTTCACTCGGAACATCCCTCACTAATTTAAATTCCTCATAAGCTTCCCTAACAATATTTCTTTGAGTAAGAATATCTTCAGTTATCCATTCATCTACTTTGTTTAATTTACTTTTTACTTTGACTTTTTTTATCGGACAGCATACACTAATGTGAAATCTTAGAGTATCAATGAATGCTTATATTTGTAATTTAGGTTACAACTGTTATAAACACTACTCCAATTTTCTTGAAGCAGTTCCTGCTTCAAACAATTTATATTTCCTAGCTCATATTGCTGAATTTCTTTCACAAAAGTTTTTTTGTGCTTGGATTCTGGTCCTGCAACTTAACATCTAAATTTTGATAGTTATGATCTGATAGATCTGAGCTCCCTAACCTGACATTACAACCTTCTATATTTGTGAGGATATTATCAATAATTGTCTGTGAAGTTCGAGTTACTCTTGTATATTCGTGTACCTTAATTTCTAAATTATTCATATTAATAATATCTCTAATATCCTCTGTCATTTTATCCTGTCTGGCAAAATCGGTATTGAAATCTCCTACTACTATAACATTTGTGAAACGAGCGGTTATAATTTCCAAAAGTGTATGGAGCAGCTCACAAAATTTTTGCCAGTCTCCATTTGGTGACCTATAGATACCTAACACTGCTACCTCAAATCGATCATCAATTTTCAACCTTAGTCCCGTCACCTCTAAATCCATCTCAACAGAAAATCTCTTAACAAAATCCAGTTCATAAGTTTGGGTATGTTTAGCATTGCTAGTGAATATACATAAACCACCACTTCTATGAGCTATTCTAAAAAATTCTGATCTCAGTGAATAGCCTGGAATCCTAACTTGATTTATTTCCTTTATTTTTAAGCCATGCTCTGTGAAAATAACAATGTCAGGATCCTCCTGTTTAAGAAATACTTCTAATCTGTCAATTTTGTTGCGAAGATACTGAATATTTTGATGATATATACTAAAAACCTTATCATCTTGTGCTACTCTATCTCTAGCATTTGTAGCTATTTCCCTTTCCCTGTTTTGAGCCAATTTACTAAAAAATCGTTATTTGTTTTTTTGACTGTTTTTGAACCAGAGGATTGCAAACGGCTTTCAATCAGCTCTGCCAATCTATTACAAAAGATTACTTTGCCAGATCGATTTAGATGCAACCCATGATTAGTGAAGTTATGTCTTTTCAGCCTTTCATTTAGAAAACAAATCCCCAGTTGTTTAGAATTCTTATTTTTTAGGCTGTTGATTGTATCATGGATTGATTTGTTTGTCGAATTGATTGCTTCATTGACTTCTGGCCCATCAAACCTATTAGGAATAGTACTTATTATTAAGTTTGTTATTTTGCTGAGTGGCACAATTTCCTTGATTTTTTCTGTTACTTGAGGAAGATGATTCAAGTTAGGTTCATTTATATTATTTGAGCCACCCAGTACAATTAGATAGTCATTTTCATCAAAGTCTTTAGTTTGTTCCCTAGCTGACTCTACAACTGCATTAATTGATGCACTTGGCTTGAAAAAACATTGGACATCAAATTTATTTTTTAATCTTTTATCAAGGAGATCACTGCAATCACGTCCATGACTGGACGTCAGTAGCAGAACTCTCCCTTTCCTATCTTTATTTCCCTCAGTTATATTTTTGGTTGCTGTCTTCAAAACCTCACTATACGTTTTATTTCGACCATTTTCAGAGCATTTCCCATCATTTAGGTTAGATTCTATTTTTTTGCATTTGGACGGAGGTTCTATCATACATTCAGTATTATCAAATTTAGATTTTAGTTTCTTTATTTCCTCCGACATTAGACTACATTGATTTTTTAGATTTAGTATTTCTTTTTTATGGTCTTCATCTTGTAATTTTATAATCAGTTCCAAAGATTTAATTTCTTCTACCATCCCTAACCTTTCTTCCTCAGACGTTTTTAGAGTTACTTCTAATTGGTTTTTTAAATTAGTGTGGCTACTTTGTAGTTGAGCAACGTTTTCGGCTAAAGTAGTTTGAAGTTTGAAAGTAGTAGGTACATGAAAATTATTTCTAAGTATATAATCAATATAAAAATGAAATTTGTTAACATCTTATTATACAGTCAGCAATACATAAATTGTGAAATTTCCTCAAACTCAATAGATACATAAATTACAAAATTTTAATAAAAAAAATAATTTCATTTCCATTTATTCACTGTTCAAATATTTTATAAAAAGCAAATTATTCAATATTATTAATCATCGTTTGTTGGATACTATAGTTTATTTCGACTTTTCAATGTTCTAAACACAAACTACATTTCATGACAAAACTTTACTATCAATCATTAAACAAGAAATCATTCAAAACATCAATAATATTTTGCTTCAAAGGCAATCAATATTCATAAGTAATCATCTGCATCTATGGCAATCAACATAAGTAATCTGCATCGATAGCAATCAGCATAAGTGATCTGCATCTATGGCAATCAACATAAGTAATCTGCATCTATGGTAATCAACATAAAAAATATTATCTCATTACTGCCTCTTCAAGTCATAACCTCTGTTATTTCTTCTTTAGGCAATAATGGGTTTCCATCTCAAAAAACAATCACATACCAGCAAAATTCTAATCAATAAGCCCCACTAAAAATTCTGCATACACTCCAGCATACATTTCGAACAATAATCAATCATATCAAAATTTATAGAACAAACAGTTTTTGAAATTTAGAAAAAGACATCAATTACAAAAACTTTAGTGAGATTTTAACCTTTAACTCATTTCAATTAATAATATGACAAGACGTTTTTATTTAATGAAAACATTATTATTCAAGTTAACTTTCATTTATATTGAACATCTCATATATATGGCGACACAATTCATTAATACTTTCAAATTTTGAAGTTTTATTATTATAACAAAAGAATTTATACATAAGATTAAATTTCAGCATGTTCTAAATTGAACCATTTATTCTTTAAATAATTTCAGAATTTAAAGCCTGTACAATAAGTACAAACCATTTCAAGATTACAATACAAAGATGATCAAGATGGATAATGGGTAAATAAGTTCTCTAAAAAATACAAATAAGAGAAAAAGAAAATTGGGTGAGTCAATTTCCTAAATAATACAAGGAAGAGAAAGATTAATTAGAGCCTATCCTACATGTCAGTTCTAAACTTTCATAAGGAGATATATTTAATAAAATATACTACTATGGAATTTTGTAGATTCCAAGTATGACTCTAATTTGTTATAACTGTAACCTAATCACATATGGCTTATGGCACGATATGCAATGAAAGATGAGAAAATGGGACATAATTTGCTCTGAAAAACCTAGTTACCTAATATGATACCTGACAAAAAATAGACATAATTAAAATATGTAATACATGATGAAAAAATATACCACAAGCACGAAATTATTTACACTACAATAGATAGATTTTAGGAAAGTTAAGTTTTATCAACAATTTAAAAATTAGGAAAATAAGCTACTATTTTAACTTACAAAATTATTTCAGAAAAAATACAAATTTTAATGACTATGGATAAGATTGGTTAAGATATGCATCATAGAAGAAATTTACTGAACATTACACAAAGACAGGAAAGAATCAAAATTTGAAACGATTAAGGGCCAAGAAAAATAGGCTACAGGAAAGAAAAAAGACACAATTATGGACTCTTACCATACACTGCTTAGCGATTATGCTATTCTGAATCCCGGCATAACACAGGATTCCTAATCATAACATAGTGCCGGGGAATACCCTTTCATCATGTGATTCACTGTCATCATCTTGTAAGTAAGCAACTTGAAACAACCTTTGAATACTAACACATCAATGGTGACTTTGTGCTTTGTTTTCTTCAAGAACATGATTTTATTCATGGGTTCATTTGTTTCAACCACTGAACTCTATACTAACTGGAAGGGGCTATCCAATGCTAAGTTACAGCCAAAAGTGTGTAAGGCGGAGTGAGTGAGACAGGCCTACCATGTGGGATTCCCTTCTCTCTCGCACTCATACATTTAAACAGGTTGTTGCAGCTCTTGAGTACGATTTTTCATTTTTAAAGTTGAAAAACGGATTTGAATGAGTATTAGGGCTATCAGTATTAGTTACAACCTTTTCTCTTGAATATTGTGATGTATTTGTCGTAAAATGTGTAGAATTGAATAAAAATACGACCGAGAAATGGTGATTGTGTTGCATTTGGATGCAAGAATGGGCATGTTGAATGAAATGAAATACTATTTCACAGGTAAGTCAAACATTTTTAGTCTATTAATTAATTTGAAGAAACCTTTTTGTTTTACATACATTTCCAATACTTTTTTCTATATTGATCAGTTTATTTGACCAAAAATAAAACAACAAATTTGGTTATATTCCTAGTATATGATGATAGTTTCTATGCTAATTGAAAATTTAGACCTACTTTATAGCATCTAAAATAAAGAAACATAGTTGAAGAACAAATAATTCCTTATTAAAAAAGAATAAATACAAATGATTAATAGTTCTGTGCTATCATCGTGAGATAACATAATTTATTTTAGGTACGGTACCTACTTTTATTTTGAAAAATATGATATTGCTATCAGCTGAATTGTGATTAATTTTTGAAACCTTTCCGTTCCAAATTAATAAATAATCGTTCAATTTACAATATTATAATGATTATTTAACATAAACTGTTTGCTTATCATATGGTCATAATTATAATACAATTAATAGTTGACAATACTAAAACTGATGCAGTCACAAATGAAAAAAATCTTTTCTTTATTCATATTCAACCTATTTCATTATTTTTGCTCTCAAAAAGTTAACAATGAACTGCTTGATAAAGGAAAAAATAACGCTTCCATGGAATAAGACATACAATATAGAAATAAGAGAGAAATTGAAACTGTGCAATGTATTTTTCCATAAGAGCCAATGTGTTACAAAATGACGAATCCCACAGCAATGCGGGTTGCCTATCTTTACCAGCTGCCTCACTTTTTTTGTGTTGCTAGTCCATTCCAGTTAGTATAGAGCTCACTGGTTTCAACAAAGCCATTTTGCTTACAAAAGTCAGTCATGTTCACTAGATAATGCTTTGCATAGGCTACACCTTTTCAATTTTCAGTTGAAAGTTGAATTCATCAACTTGATTCAAAGCAAGATTTATTTTGTTTACATTGTTTCTAACCTCTACAGAAACCTGTCTCATGTAAACATTCACTTTATTTACTGTTTTCCTAACTTTCAATTTGGCAATACTACTTTCTCTACTGTTGACTTTCAATAAAGACAACTCCCTACCTACTACATTACTCAATTCTACTATCTCACTAGAATTTACTTTTCCAATAACAGTAAATAGGCCTACATTATCTGAAACTTGAAATAACTGATCTTGTATCTCAACACTACTATCATCCTGCTTCAATTTGCTTTCATCTTCATGATTATCTATCAATGTTTCATGTGTATCTTTTAATAGAAGGTTTATACTAACCTGCTCTAGTCTAATGCTAGCAAATTCTTGCTTCATATCATCAAACCTAGTACTTTGATCTTGTTTCAAATTATCAATCTTAGCATTTTGCTCATCAATCTTAGCATTTTGCTCATCAAACCTATAGCATTTTGCTCATCAAATCTAGCATTTAGCTCATCAAACCTAGCATCTTGTCTATCAAACATTTGTGTTAGGAACGCTATAAGATTTAGATCATTTTTAGCTCCTACCATACTTGTTTTATTAGATATTTCTACTACTTCCTCATGTATTGTTACAATTGAAACGTTTTCACTTACAGCTTCACTATCATTTGAGTCATTGTTTAAGGTTAGATCCAAATCTTGAGATTCTTCATCTAAGTTTTGAATGTTTTCACTGAATAAAACTTCATTATTTTTATTGTTCTCCATCTTGCTACTGCGTAAAAAATATTTAGGTACTCATTAGAACCTGAACTTTCTCGAACCGATTTCCCACTCAGCAGCATCTCCCATTCATAATCCATCAAGATATCTATCCTACCAATAACTTTTTATAACCAGGGATATATTTTGTAGTTTTGGTCCCACCCCAGGGCGTACCATTTGCCATGCTACCAATTTCTCCTAAATAGGTTGGATAGCATTTCACACCTATTAACCTAAAGGAAGTTATCGGCTCCAAAATGGTAGATTCTTGATAAATTATGAATGGATCTATTGCTTATGAATGAGAAATCCAGTTATCAGAGCAAACCGACCTATAATCTTCATAAGAATTTTGGCAATATACAACACAAATCCATAAAACAATACCTTACACACTTAAACATGTAGTATCATTACAAGCTAAATACTTATCCACTTATATAGTTCAAAAACAATGGCTATAGGCTTGTAGACACACAAATCAAATTATACAAAATTAGAACACCATAAAACTGTTCAAAACTCGAATTAAAACATTATAAATTTCAATTAAACAGAAAAATATTCAGAGAGCACAAAATTAGAACACATAGCCAGCCACCATTTTTTAGAGAAAAAGAACAAAGTACAGAGCAAAGCCACACCTCAAAACAGTGATGACTTTATGAACACATCACCGATATTAAATTACAAAAAAATTATAAATTACAAGTTAAGAATTTACATTTTACATTTGTTCTCAATAAAACTTTATTTCGAAACTGTTATTTTAAATTTATATATCCTCTATATAAATCTCTAATCACTAATTCTTAATTAAAGAGATTATAGAAGTATCACCGACGGAGTTCTATGTAACAAACAACCAGCCAGGAACCACAATCAAATGTGAAGAAGGGGAAGATCACTTATTATCTACAAATCTTCCAGGAACTCTACATATATCTATCCCGTGCAGCTGTGAGCTACAGTACAAAAATAAGACATTAATTAGAAGAACCTTTCCTTGTGACTCCCGTGCACCAATCATTCCCAAAATCCAACATTTTCTACCTCTTCACTGGCTAAATATTAAATCACTAAAAATAGATTCCTTCCAGCCCCATAACAATCCGCATTTTGATAATTTCTCAGATATTTTAAAAGATGACTGGAATGTTACTGTACCAACTCTGTTTATTCATAATAATATAGCTCCAGATTTATTCGAAAAAGTAACACTACCAAACAGTTGGCATGGCATTTTCAATTCCACTTCCATGGCATTCTATTTTATTTATGCTTGGTTAGGAATAATCACTTTGGCATTATTATACTTGTTACTGAAGATTCACATGCTACTGATTATCCAAAAATCTCAACAGAAGCCCGCCATTCAAATGGTGGAGTTGAAGGATTGAAATTATGTATAGTTTTCACAGTCAACTCCACGAGATTGATTAATTAAAATAAAATCGGTTTTTTCATTTTTAATAAAAATTGTTAAGGATTTTTGTCTCATTTGATTGATTTATTACATAATTATTTGTACTATAAATGTGTACTTATATCTATATTAGACTATTCTTGTTTTTTTTTATGTACACACAATACATTACCATGTTTATTTATACGTATTTCTCTACAAAGAGGATTCCTTTCAATCAAGAATAAATATTTTTTAGGAACTATTATTATATATGTAATGAAGTTTAATTTAAAGTTGTATTATCAAATATTAATCTATACATAATTGATCAAATATTATTCACTGACATATATTTTGCATTTTTTATCATAAAATGTGTTTACTCAATAATTATCTGATAGGAAGATTGTAATTAAAGATAAATATTTCGTGTAAAATATGATTGAATTTTCATTATTAATATAGTTGAATTATTATCAATCGATATCATTGATTACCATACTATAATTGAAAAAAAGTATTATTATTGAATTATAATAATTAATGAAACTTATTAGTATATTATCAACACTGCATAATCATGAATTCTAATTGAATTTATTAGTACGTATAGAATCATTTTTCAATTTTATTATTGTAAATAGGCAAAGATTAGATGTAATCTTTTGGACTACCAAGATGAATATTACAATGAATAATTTCAAATTAAAATAAATGAATCACTCATTTGAGAAACACCTCATATCCATTTTTTATCAAAATTGAGTTATACTATGGAATTGTTGGTAAAGCAAGACAAAACTAATAGGCTAGAAACACTCAACTCCACTGAGCTGGTATGGAGATACAAGCTGTTGAAATATTCATACATTTGAGAAACACCTCATCTCCTGGATATGTGTTGTTTCTCAGATGACTGTAGATGGCAGCACTGGCAGTAGTAAGTAGTCTGTTGTGTTTGAGTGTCCAGCTGTATGCCATTATCTAACCTATTTCTTCTTTCACTGCGTGTTTGTAAGAAGTAAAAATGAGTTCTAGTGAAAGTGACATAGGTAATCATGCACCATTAAAACGCAAAAAAGGAAAAAAGCAAGTGGAAGGAAGTGTGAAAAAAGTAAAAGGAAAATTAAAAAAACCGATAGGATCTATACACTAAAGCAGTATGCAGAACTCATGCTTCATTCTGTAGGGGATCACAAGTACCAAGTAGAACTTATTGAAAGTGAAAAAGTAAAAGATTTCAAGTCATGGGGTAATCAATTTTATAAAAAATGTAATATCCACTGAAACTATGGCTAGAAGCATCTCAAGGGAAAACAAGATCAAATTCGCCATTTCAACATATATGGAGCTGTCTTATTATCTGTGTAAATGTTTCATTGGACTTTTAGTTGGATAAATGATTGGTTTTTAACATAGTTTCTGTGTTTTAGCTCTTATTTCATGCCTTTTCATACATTTCAACACTATATTGGGTCATTCATTAGAGAAACAACACATCTCCAGTGGGATTATTATTTTTTTAAATCATTAAATGAAAGTTTAAGAATCTTTTAAAATTATTATTAGCTTAACAAACACTCACACAAACCTATAAAAAATCCAAGAGAGTGAAAAATGTCAGATGATGGAATTAAAAGGTTTTTTGTCATTTCCCAAAAATTTACTTTTTTGGAAATGAGGTGTTTCTCAAATGACTGATTCAAATAAGACCTTTTCACCTATTGAAAATGGGAAATAAATTCTCTTTATCATGTAGTCAATTGTTATTACAAGAACTATTACTACATAGGTTATGGGAAATGTATAATAAGTTTACTCAATCGGTATCAATGTTATATATTTTAAGAAGTTCTACTCTGAATATTTAATAATAATTATCTTTTATTACTGAAAATGTCGAATGTTGCATAAAACGTCATCTATTAAAAATAAGTGACTTTATGTTACAGTTTTAATAAGGGTAAATGGATGAAATGATTTCATAGGGGAATTGAGTAGGTAGCCCTATTAGGGGAACTTAAAGAAAGGTTAGAGTTTTAGGATTATTAGACAATTTTCATGGATTAATAGGAGATTAAAAAAGTTCTGTAGGCCTATACCTAAAAATATTATTGTATGATTCTTGTCACTTATTAGAGCTATTAGACTTAGGGATCAATGGAAATTTGTTTTTAGTCATTTTATATATTATAAAATGAATTACACTGAATAAGGTTAACATATGTGGTTGAAGATATTTCTACTATATATACTGTATATTTTAGGAAATAATTTTAAACCACACTTGATGATTATTGTCTTTGTCACAGTTCCTGAAGGGAACCTCAAAGAGTTTGATAATTATTTTTTAAAGTAAAAACATTTTGTAGCAAGCCCATTGAGTCAAGAATGGACAGCCGGGGTCGGCTGTCACAGTGGAGGAGGGGGAGATGTCATGAACCACAAGGTTTGACATACCCCCAAACATCAGTTCCTTCCTTAAGAAGAGAAATAATTTTTTTCAACTTTAAAAACTAAAAGCTGATCAGACAGTTTTGGCTGACAGACTAAAAACGCTGAGGAGAGGTAGAAGTGGGGCTAGCATTCTAGTCTCCCCTCCAGCCAGCTAGTGGAAAAAGCTTTCCACTTTTTTTCTGTTAAATTACATACTTTTTCATCGCCTACCTCCTGAGACAGACCGAGCTGGCCCGTGGATGGACATCCCCTGGTTCTCCATTCAGACCATGGCAACTTAGGATGGACATCAACAGTATAACGGTATCGTTCCACATTCAATTTATTTTTCAATATTGTTTTGATTTTAGAAATTCCAAATTAATTAAAAATGAATAATGCTTTTTAAATTGTCATATAACTTGTTTAAATAAAAAACACAATAATCTGTCCAACACATTTCTGTCTAACGTTTTGTAAAATCATTGGCAACAAAGTTTATTTTTAATTTTTTTTAAATTGATTAAATGCTCAAAATTTCATAACCCTCCTTAATTGTTCTGTATTAGAATAGTTGTAGCATAACTAATTTTATAAAACCAAAATTATGTTAAAATTCACATTTAAATCTCACAGAAATTTCTTCTTTTAAATAAAATAAATCTGACTCCTAAAAAAAATGTTTTTCTTTCAAATTCAAAAAATCATCTAGTTGATAATAAAAAACCAACTGCTTTTGCTCTACCATCAAATGCTATGCAACAACAATATAACAGTGTTCCCGTCTGGGAACTGGTGGATCGCCCCCTTTTATTACTTTACAAACAGGTCACCAATCATTTATTACAAATGATGGATATCACAGTTCAATCAATTTAATGTTACATTATAATGATCTATTTATCTGTTAATTCTGTTAACTATGTTTCGGTGATACCATGGAATGTGCAACACAACTATTTACGATAAATTCTCAGTTAAAAGTTGTCCGCATATCGATTACTCTGATATTTACTATCAAGTTTTATAGATCTCGAATTGAAGATTCGATTTTAATCGAGAAAAAATGTAATATTACAAAGTTAATCAGCTCAGTAGGTACCTAGGTATTCATACGTGATGAAGCTTCATTCCCTATCCCGTATAAATTTATAAGCCGATCCTTCCCTTTATTATATTATATAGGCCGCAAGAGTCTATTTTAATACTTGACAAACTGAAAAATTGACGTAATGAAATCTTGAATTGAAAATAGGCCTTGGTTAATTAAGAATCTATATACAAAAATTCAAGTTGATCAGTCCAATAGTTAAGACGAGATGATGCGTCAAACACAATTTTCTTATCCCGTAGGCTACGTATACAGAAAACCCGTGATCCGCAAGAGTCTATTTTAAAACTTGACAAACTGAAAACTTGTAAAAATCTTGAAGAATTGAAATTAGGCCTATAACCATCCTTGGTTGATTAAGAATCTATATACAAAATTTTAAGTAAATCAGTCCAGTAGGTAGTTCAGACGTGATGATGCGTCGAATACAGTTTTCTTATCCCGTAGGTACTCCCGTAATAAGCCAGTTCTTACCTTTATTATAGTATAGATATAGATGATGGCTGAACATAAAAGTGAGACTTTTCACAATCATTCATTACAACCAGGTAAAGCTGTAAAATATAATGACAATTTTCCAAAATCATAAAACCAAAAGGCGGCTGTTCAAAAATACTGTATAGGGCTAAGTTTATTTCTTGAATAACCATAGACCGTTGATTTTACAAAATAAACTTACAATATGAATAACAGTTATTATTAAATTTGATTATAAATCGATTGACACTCATAGTATTCAAGATTGAAAGAATATTAAGTGAGATATAGCAGCTTTATAAATAGTGGTAAGTGACCTATCGTAACTTTAGAGGGTTATGAAACGTTTCATTATTGCTTGAAATAATCTAAAACCGCATTCGTGATGATTTCCCAAAAAACTTACAGGAATAACGTTTTCTACTAAATTTTATTACAAATCGATTGGCACCTCATTTTTCAAGATTGAACGAATATTAAGTGAGATATAGCAGCTTTAGTATAGGTGACCTATCGTAACGTTAGAGGGTTATGGAACGTTTTTACTGTTCGAATCACTGTGTTATTACTGATCTATATAATAATCTAAAACGCTCTCGTGAAAATGGTGATTGTTAAATTATTGAGGCAGACTTTAGCATCATGTCTTGGCCAACTTGGCATGCACTTCAATAAACCTCCAGTGCTGGTCACGTAGGCCTATCACTACAGCTCCCATATCTCACTCTTAACATTTTTTTCATATTCTTGAAATAGGCCGACTTTTCGTCATTAAAACGTCACTAACTAGAAAACTATCAGTCGAGATCGAATTCTAAGGATATGGTTGGAAAGAGGAAAAAATTTCATTAAGATTCTAATAATTATTTGTTAATTTGTTTGAAGTTTTTCAACTTTTTATGAGAGCTCGACATTGAAAAAATTTGTTTCTGGGTTGCACAGCTTGGATATTTGCAGTTTTCATTACTTATTGGTATTGGTATTTTCCTTACTAGTTCATACTCATTCGAAAGCTTATAAAATAGCGAAGTTTTTTCGCCACAAGTCACAAAAGGTGCTTCTATGGCTCAACTCACACTTACGCAACTTGGGTCGAGAAGAGAAGAGACTCGCTAGTCGAGAGCATGACGTGTTTTCAAATGGTGGTGACGTCGAGGAGACTAGAATCGACATAGTCTGAGTGTCACCACAGAATTATAGGAGTTTTCTCTGGTGTCACCATTTGGAAACACATGCTCTCGACTAGAGTCGAGTATCTTCTCGACCTGAGTCGCGTAAGTGTGAGTTGAGCCTATGATTCTTTCCAGATTTTGTTATCATCTGCACGTGTGCACAAGCGTAGGCCACCGAGATTACTTGCGCAAGCGTGCATCCAATATTATCCTAGCCTTGTGTATATTACATTTATTACGTGAAACCCCTATTAAATCATAATTCTAACATATAAATATGCTTTATATGTTAGAATTAGATTATGTATGTTAGATTATGTTCTAATATTTATTGCCTAGGTAAGTCTCATAGTTGATTCAATGTCGCAAAAAGGCAAAAACTATACAGGCCTACAGTTATAACTCAAATTGGTTTTTTGGCAATCCCATTTCTATTGTCTAGCGAAGTAAGTGTAGACTTTTCTTCTTGAGTGAGGAACTTCTTGAGTGAGGAATGAGAGTTTTACTTCTCTTTTTTATCCCTCAAAAGGATTGCTCAATTACTCACAACCAGCTATAGTATGTGTAAAATAAGTTGAGACTTGAACCTCCATCCAAAGAAATTATTACAAGGTTGCCAAATCGTGTAAAATTGCAACTTCCTGAAATTTCCAATTTAACGTCTGAATTGGATGTAGATGCTAAAAAATTTCAGTATTGAAGGATTAAAAGGAAATTCAACTTTTTTTTAAATTGAAAACATTGCGAAAATTTGTTTTTCTTTCGAATATCACATCTCTCAGAATCATGGAGTGTCGTAATGCGTGAGAATTTTACATCAAAATAACGGGGAGAATGTCTCCTCTCTATTGGTGTCTGGATCATTTTTATCCGATCTATAGATATATTTTTATTGATGATTATGTTCCTCAATGTCGAGATATTTCGAGCAGAAAACATGACACTTTTGACATGCTGGAAACGTTTTAGTTTCGAAAGATAAGTGAGTGGTGAAAGCTTCTCAGAAATAATCGAAATTATTTTTCCGAATGTCAAAAGTAGTCGTAATATTGTATTTTGGTCTCCAAGGAATTTTAAAATTAAGCTGCGTTTAGACCATCCAAAGTTATTAACAAAATGTTAATAATTTAGTCCTTATAGATTCTATTAGATTGAACGGAACTTGACAAACACATAATAATTATGTTCATCATGTGTATGATAAGTCATGTTCAATCTAATATAATCTATAAGGATTAAGGTATTATCATTTTGTTAATAACTTTGGTGTAAACGCAGCTTTTAGGAGAGCGGCTGCATGGTATGCAGCTGACTGAATTATTTCATTTGCAAGCAGCTGATTGCCATGAGAAAGGTTGCAATGCAACATTGCTTGGATTATACGAGGCGAGGTTGTCATTATTTACACTATCTACTAGTAGTTCTGTGAACAGTAGACCTCACGCAGCTATAACGACGTCCCAATCCATAAGCATATTCACACTGATACACTAACTATTTATTTGATCAGATCATGCTTACACAAGATTTAATTATCATTTATAACGCTTTCCGGAATTTAGCGCGAGAAAACCAGAAGACATCTAGGCGCCCAGACGAGCTGTTATAAGTTCTTTGCATCTTATTTAATAGTGCATAAAAATTGCATTCAATGAGGCATGCAATTTATAGTCTACATAGCTGCTAATTTTTTACCAAGTTACATTGAGATATTGAATTGCATGCGTCATGGCATGCAATTTATAGTCAACTCGACAGCTGATTTATGATGAATAATTCTATAGTCTGATTTTCACTCTAATATTGACGTATGAAGGAGGCTCCTTCTTCCTTTAATATTATCCTTGAAATGCAAAATTTCCAAAAACCTTGTATATATGTCGACGCGCAATTTAAAAAGGAACATACCTGTCAAATTTCATGAAAATCTATTACCGCGTTTCGCCGTAAATGCGCAACATTTAAATATATAAACATTAAGAGAAATGCCAAACCGTCGACTTGAATCTTAGACCTCACTTCGCTCGATGAGCTATTAAAACTTGATGGGTACTGAAATCTTGAAGAACTGAAACAGGCCTATTACCATCTTCGATGAATTGAGAACCTATATGGAAAATGTCTAGTTAAGTAGTTCAGAAGTGATGATGCGTGATTCATGAATATTTTCTTTCCCATATATGTATAAGCCAATTCTTTTCATAATAATATTACAGATAACGGAGAGAATGTCTACTTCCTATTGGTATTTTAATTAATAATTATCTTCATCAATGTCAGAGCAGAACACCCAATAAAGTGATATTCAAGAGAAAAACTGATTTTCGCAATGTTTTCAATTTCATAAAAAAAATCCTTTTTATTCTTCAATTCTAATTTTTTCTTAGCACTACCTGAATATCAAGGATGATATTCTACAAGCAGTTATGTGGTTCAATTGAAAACTTATAACTTATATACAATATATATAATGCTATTTCCATTCAAAGTCATAGAATTAAATTCTGGCTCATAATTCTATATAGTATCCTAAAAGTAGTAATTTTGTGGAGCTTGTAACAAATTTGAAGGTTTTTAATTCATATTAATATACAGTATTTCATCATATTGACAGTCCATCTTTGGAGAGTTTACAAAGAAAAAATGTTGTCAATTTTGTTGAGTGAGCCTACAATAGTTAATATTGGATTGAATAATTCTAATTACTAGCATCTTATTACTCATAGCAATAGAAGGTTATCAATAGTTTTTTTCAATAATTAATATTATTTTAAATTGAATAATAATTCTCATTACTAGCACCTTAGAGCTCAAAGAGGATAGAAAATGAAACATGTGATGGCAATAGGTTATCAATTTGATATTTTTTCCAAATAGCAATGTTAACTTAATTTGTTCATAATTAAATATTATAAGCACATTTACTTACCAAGAATAGAAAACAGGTATATACAACGGATGGTGACAGAAGTTGAAGAATCTCCAATCTTTCAATCAGTACGAAATAGAAAAACGCGCGCACACTGAAACACTGCTGGTTTACTCGGAGCACAGACTCTGGTCTGTGTTTTGAAATAGTATATTTCGCACCTAGGGCCGAAAATGAGATATTTCCGGCTCGAAATCGGTTTTTAAGTCCGAGGCCGTAGGCCGAGGACTAGAAAAGATTGAGAGCCGGAAATACATTTTTGCCCATGGTGCGAACGCTATTTTTCGCCACACCAAAAAAAAACTTCCCAATATATAAGAAATTAAAAAATAAATAAAATTCAAACAGCCTATTTTGATAGTTTGAATCTTGGTTATGACAACTTTTACTGTCAATTAATTTCAATATTACTAATTAATAATCTACAATAGTGACCATATTTTTATACTATTAATATTAGGTGCGAGCTTTGCGCCCGGTGCAATATATCATGGATAGATGGATGAATAGAATTTTCATTACTATTTTGAAATAATGTGATGAAAAAATTAATATAATTGCATATTTCACAGTTTTGTCTCAAAATATATCTAAAAAATTGATTGAAATTTAAATTACGGTAACTAATATTATAGAAAAATAGGTAATAAAAGTCGAAATTCATCGACAAAAAAAAAGTCATTGACCGAGATTCGAACCTAGATCATGTTTGTTATTCATTCACTGAGCTTTGAGTTCTGATGTATTACGCCTTTACGCTCTTGGCCATTGCATAATAGTGAACTTAGGGGCCTGACTGATAACACTTAGCTTACACGTAATACTGTACACTGTAAACTGGACTTCTAAAAAAGTTTACTTCACTCCTAAAAAGCATACAACATACTTTGGCTCATGGCTTATTAAAATTAATATCATTATCTTTCTCACAATAAAATTTTCACTCTGAATTAAGTCAGGTAACGTATGTAGGCTACTATAATATAGTGTATAGCGGCCGGTGTACTAGTATAGTGTAATTTGAAGCCGGTTTGCCGGCATTTTCACAACAAAATATTGCTCTGAAAATAGTTAAATCATAGAGAAAACATTCGAAGATTCAATCTTGAGTGGGCCTAATGTTTTCTCTATATGGTTTAATATTGAAGAAAAATTATCTAAAAGTTTTAATAATGAATTACGAAAAAATTACTAGGAATTTTTCAGTCAAGGCTGAGTTTCACCAGTAGGCTTACCTTAAACTTCAGATCTCTGCTGTATTTTCTTATTATTATTGTTGATTGTATTGCATTAAGAAGTGGAATTCGATAATAAAAAAGAAACAATTATTACTCTACCTCACTTTTAAATATTGATACAATTATTGTACTTTGATTTCAAATTCGATTCTTCACTTTTAAATACTTGCGATATGTACCTTTCTGACAATGGACAATGCAGCCAACATTATATTGTTGAGGCTATGGAGATATCATCGTATTCTATTGTTTGATATCAAAAACACAATAATAAATATTAAATTATGAAACAGTAATTTATAAAATATATTATAGACATAATACCGCGATTCACGATACATAATTATATAGATTATTACAGTCGTTATGAGATTATCTCTCTATGATTTTTGTGAGATCAGACACGATCAGCTGTTATTCAAGGTCATTTCACAGCACTAGGGCCGTAAAGTTTTACCGGCCTGGTCGGAAAACAATCACTTTCGGCCTCCATATGACGCATGTAAACCAGCTCATTACATCCAAGTGTGGCGAAAAAAATGATTCGTGCCGGCAGAAATGAAATATGAGCGAGCAATAAAACAACAATTCATTCTCAGGGGTAGTGCTGAGAAGCATAAAGTTTTCTCACTCTCTCCCTACTCAGCAAAAACCCTGACCAACCTCACAACGCTTAAAAACCAGTTGCTATTTCCCAAGTACACAACTTTTCCGCTACAAACGCCACTAACTAGCCTGAGTAATAATTCAATTTCCATAAAGCTCCGACAGATCTTGCTAGTAAAATTTGCAACCAGAAATTACCGTTGCATGGAATGTCTCCTATATTATTATTGTCTCTGGTAAAACCGATTAAGCCGTGAACATTCTGCTCTTTATTTTATTTGCCATGAAAAGCATACAATTTGATGTCATGACCTACATTTTTTCACAACAATGTGGTCTAAGAGAAGTCCAAGCAGGTCTACCAATCTTGAAGTCTTGAAACCTTGCAAATGCCTTGTAAGCTCAATCATTCAAATATTTATCAAGAAAGTAACTAAAATTGTAAAATTGATTGTATTTGTAATATAATGTGATATTTCTCGTGAGTCAATCATGAATGTGTTCCTATTTCAAAAGATTTTCTCTTGATATATATCTGTCTGACTTACAAAACGTTTGTTTATGGTCCTTAATTCCACAAAACTGATTAAAACATCAATAACAATCAAAAATACAATTTTTTAAGTATTTTTGAAGGTTATTCAATTGTTAAATTATAACAATAAGAAGGGATGGTTTATTGAAATGAATGTATCTTTGCATATAATCTCCTGTTTTCCCTCCTCCATGAACAAATTTTGTCAAAATTTATATTTTTTGTGAAATTATTGAATTTTTACAGAATGTTTGAATTATCTATCGTGAGATTTGTGATTAAAAATTGAAATTAAACAATGGTATTAGGGTGCCGGAAGTACCAATATTACCATCTCCCCACCACAAGCCTATTTCTCATTCATTTCCTTCTTGCAAATGCAAAGTGCAATATAGGTGTCATTTCAACGAAAATTTTTCAGTGGAATGGTGAAAATATATGATTGAGCTTTTCATAAAGGTAAGACTTTTCAATTATGTTTTGAAACAGCAAGAATAATTCCCAGCAGGTTTTCATTGTTGAACTCAAGAGTTCAATATTGTTGAACGCAGAGTCCAATAGCCTACATTGTTGAGATTTAAATTAATCAAATATACCCTAATGCACTATCCCCCATTTTGAATGCCACGTTATTTCTATTAAAATCAATTTTATTCTTTCCCTTAATTGTTTGTAAATTGTTGGATTCTAATATTGGATTATTGATCAATTACCCACAGATAACTACAAGTACAGCTGATTTGTAAGGATTTTGTGCTTTTAGGAATAATATTAAATATTTGTCATGCTCTATTGTAGAAATAGCTTACAATGAGAATCGTAAAATAATTATGAGAGTCGTGATTTAATTTTGAATCGGTCTAAATTACTTTATAATTATTTTCAAAATTAATTGTTCTTATCTTCTATATGTCATTAGCATTCTTGTATAATTTGAATTCTCAATTTTAGTTCAATGTTCAAGAAGATAATTCAATGCTATTTTCCGAATTTGTTATTTGGACCCAAAATCCCAATTTATTATAACCTTTCAATTTTTGGTTATTGAAGCAAAGTATTTTTGGGGTTATGTCACAGTCACAGTCAGACAGAGTTCGGTCGAATTATAGCTGAAGCTTGTTTTGTAAAATCTAGCAATTGATAACAAAATGCTATTTTAAGGTTCTTTAGTGTATAAACGTTTTAAAAACGTATTAATCGGAGTGATGTTTTTATCAATAGCATTACTTTCAGCGAACCAGGATAATTTTGAGTTGTTATTGAATTTTCTCCTAACCTATAAAGACATTCTTATCATGTTCTTTCTTAATCGTGTTCTTGCTGGAATGTCAACTTTTATTACATGTCACCTATACGATAGCTCGAACAAATGGCTTCGTAAATCTAGTTTGCAATGATTAAATTAAAAATTGAAGAACAAACATAAGTAATTATTTTCTTCAAGCTTCCACTGACAATGAAATGACAGAATTTTATCTTCGATCAATATGACTACAGGTAGGCTAATCTCAGGTTATAGTTTAGGCTAATATCTTCTAATTTAAATTATATAACCTAATCAAATTAAAAATTAATGTGAACTAACTTTTATAATTTTGATTGTTAAAAGTTTAAACTTGCTTTTGTACATTAGGCCTAGGCCTATACATTAGGCCTACATTGTCTAAACAATATAGTTTACTTAGACCTAGGATATCTTTTGTTTGAATTCGTTGATAACATAGTAGTCAACAGTGACTAATTATACGGTTTTTTTTAAAATAGCCTGCCAAAATATTGCAATTTTAAAACAATAACCTAACCTCAAAATTCAAACTTGCATAGCTGTAGAACTGTAAAACCACCCTAGCTTACCCTTTTTACCTTCCAAGCATTTTTAAAACAATTTTTTTCAGAACCATTTTAAGAAGATAGATCAATAAATGCCTTTTTATTTGCTCTCTACAAGATAGAAAGTGATGTGCGTGAAGATGCTGTCATGTTATTAGATGATGATTTGATATTTTGATGTATAGATAATTTTAATATTGGTAATAGGGACACCAGATACAAAACTGTACACATTTTGTTCAAATTCCACTACAGACCATAATTTACTGTGCAATTTTTTGGAAACTTTACATTTTTCAATGGTGGTTTGCAACATATAGGCTAGTTAGATCTATTACTATAATAGATTGACCATCAATCAATTCAATTATTAAATTAATAGCCTACATTGAATATATATTTTAAGTAATTTTTGTCAACTGTTTATTTATTTAATAGAAACATACTAGCTAAACCGCTCACAATAATTATGATTGTTTCCTCAAATGGTCTTAACTGTGATATTATTAATGTTCACCAGGTTAGTAGAAATTTTTCTATGTAGTTTTTTTTTCAATTTTTTACAGGTCTAATATTATCAAGATTATTGACAGTCCTTCACAACTCGTGTAGCTGCTAATACTTATTGTGTTTGGTAAGTTAATTTCTATAATTTTCTTTGTACCTGTTTCTTGTATTATTAGTAAATCAGCTAACCTAACCTTGTTCAGTTAATGCAATATCAACCTTTGAATTAATGCAGTGATTTACGTGGGCTCAAATGCTCGCTAATCTTGGTCATAATTGAATTACCGGTATGTTCATCACTTCATCTTAATCATTATTTTATTGAATAGATATTTACAAGATTAATGACTTCAATAGTAGGCCTATCATTAATAGTATTAGCCTAATATAATAAAAAATGTCTCGACGTCATTACAGAATTGAAAAAAAAATTGATTGGAACTTACCAATTTCAATTTCAAAGTGAATTATAATAAATTGTTAAGTTCTACGACTGTGTAAATTAAATTAAACTATAACATTTATTTGCCGATTGGAGCTTATTTGTTTCTTGTTTTGTTACAGGGAATAGTAACGGTTTTCATAGAAGATGTCTTGAAATAAACTGTGTGTTTCTAGGCTGCAACTAGACCATGGTCTAAGTGAAGCAAGAATTTGACATTGCCTCAAAATATTAGCAAATTCAAGTAAGTAGATTTTAATATATTGAACATGAGGCGTTTCTCAGACGACTTGACAAGGCAGGAAGCTCACTAATTGGCTGATTGGGTTGGCCTTCGGGAATCAGTCAATCGGAGAGCTTCCTTCCCTGCCGAATCGTCTGAAAAACACCTTATATGACTTGGCCCTAATTCTTTTTGATGATCATCCTTTCAGTTTTTCAAATTTTCTCTTTGAACATTTTTATTTTCACTCGCACTCTGTTACATTTTTCTAACTATCTTCTTATCTATCTAAATTTGTTTTATTAATGTAGCTTACTAGGTACTTCATTTAGTCACTTTTTGTTATTAAATAGAACTACTAGCAGTTGAATTTCTTCAAAAAATGAATATATATTCACTTACTGTGATCTGTGACAACGAGAGAAGGTTGGTCCGCAACCTTCATGGACCTGCCGAAAGATCTCGTTGTCACAGTGAGTGAATACACTCATTTTTTCAAGAAATTTGACTGCTTGTCGTCGTTCTTTTTAATAACAAAAAAGAGATTTAATAGTAAGCAGTTTATGATGGAAAACAACATTGGAGAACTTTATTTAATATTATTATAATATTTATATGTTTATTATATATGTTAACATACATTTTCTTTGTAAATATATTTTCTTTTCAAACATACAATATATGTTTCTGACTATCTTTTTTCTCATTAAATAAAAATATAACTTCACTTTGTTGGTTGTCTAAATAGCTATGACTACTGTCCTAGTAACTCTGTCTCTGTAGATGAAAATTGGACTTGTGAGAAATTAGCTACCCTATCAGCAAACTTGTTTTGATGTTGAATGATAGGCATATTAGTGTCGGATGCTTTTTCTTATCCAAAACATTTTGGATGTTAGTATTTGTTCAATATAATACTGTATATTCAGTATTCTTAGTTGTTGATTAAATGTGTTTTTATTATCGTTTTATAGGCAATACGGCAGTGAAGCTCTTGTTGGAAGTAATCAGACGTGTTTTGAGAGTTGAAACGAAGCTTATTACTGTGGAAATTTCTCAAATTCTTCATTTCAATAAGGTGAGTTTTGGACTTGAGTTGTAAAAACTAGAAATCTCAATCGTGAAAATTTTAGGTGTTGTTTGGTGATATCTATTAAAATATAAAGTGTTTTCTGGTTTTAAATTAAATTAAAATGATAAATATCATAGTTGAAAATTATGTTATGCCGAGTCGCTTGCCAAATTTCTCGCCGAATGGCCAACATGAGCAGATCTTGATCCACACTGCAAAGATGCGTGCAGACTTATGCGCCACGAACTTCATGTGTTTTTTTTCACTTTACTTTTCATCAGCTGATGTTTTCTTACTATTTCTGTATTTGTACAGAAACAGTAACATGTTTCTAACTCTTCTTATCTATTCAAATTTGTAGCTTATTAGGTACTTTATTTAGTGACTTTTTTGTTATTAAGTAGAACGACTAGCAGTTAAATTTCTTCAAAAAATGAATATGTTCACTTATTGTTTATTGTTTTTGAAAGGAAGGAATCAAGGATCCAAAGGTTCAAAGAACCCCACACGTCAACCGAAGCTTATTGTGTTCCCAAGTAGTATGTTAGTTAGGCAAACCAATACCTGTGTTTTTTACAAGAACCAGGAGTTTTCCCTATACTAACATCCCAATCATCGCCTGTTAGCAATCCTTATCGCAATCCAGTGTGATATGCTTGGCAGTCTCTTCAGACTGATTAGTTCTCGTGACCTTCGTGAGTACCACTCCTGGCCTTCTTTATAGGTCCTTCCGCTGAGGAAGGGGCGGCCTAGTTGCCTCTAGGGCACCCGGCCACCCTTGACTCAGCCTCTTGACCCACATTCGTGCCTGGAGTTTTGCCCATCTCTGGTCTCTTGGGTTTCTCTTTTTGCTCCTCCAAAACTGCCCTGATGGGGCAGATCCCGAGGGTTTGAAGGCAAGGCAACTTCTGGAGTTGCCTTGAGGTCCATTTTAGTCGCCTCCTACGACAAGCATGGATACTGTGGGTGAATTCTGGTTTTCAACACATTTTTGAGTACGATGATCGACTCAAAGCTCCCCCAACCCACAGGGGGCAATATATTCACTTACTGTGACAACGAGATTTTTCGGCAGGTCCATGAAGGTTCGGACCTGCCGAAAGATCTCGTTGTCACAGTGAGTGAATACATTCATTTTTTCAAGAAACTTGACTGCTTGTCGTCGTTCTTTTTAATAACAAAAAAGAGATTTAATAGTAAGCAGTTTGTGATGGAAAACAACATTGGAGAACTTTATTTAATATTATTATATCTTTCTGAATATCTTTTTTCTTATTAAATAAAAATATAACTTCACTTTGTTGGTTGTCTAAATAGCTATGACTACTATCCTAGTACCTAACCCTGTCTCTGTAGATGAAAATTGGACTTGTGAGAAATTAGCTACCCTACCAGCAAACTTGTTTTGATATTGAATGATAGGCCTATTAGTGTCAGATGATTTTTCTTATCCAAAACTTTTTGGATGTTAGTTTGTGTTCAATGTAATACCTTATTCAGTATTTTTAATAGTTGATTAAGTGTGTTTTTATTATCGTTTTATAGGCAATACGGCAGTGAAGCTCTTGTTAGAAGTAATCAGACGTGTTTTGAGAGTTGAAACGAAGCTTATAACTAAGGAAATTTCTCAATTCTTAATTACAATAAGGTGAGTTTTGGACTTGAGTTGTAAAAACTAGAATTCCTAGTGGTGAAAATTTTAGGTGTTTTTTGATGATATCTATTAAAATATCATGTGTTTCCTCGTTTAAAATTTATACTTGAAAATTATGTTATGCCGAGTTGCTCTCTCTAACACACTCTCGCCGAGTCGCTCGCCAAATGTCTCGCCGAACGGCCAACATGAGCAGATCGCGATCCACACTTCATAGATTCGTACAGACTCATGCGCCACGAACAAGCGCCTTTTTACTCTCCATCAGCTGATGCTTTTCTGTATTTGTACAGAAACAGTAAGATACAGATACAATGAGCATAGATAGCATCAGCTGATAAAAAGTGAAATTCGCGTGTTAGTGGCGCATAAGTCTGTACGCACCTCAATTTGACCAGAAGACGTCAGTGGTAAAGAGCTACTTGCCTTCCCTCGTCTCCCCTCGCCAAAAATCTGAGCGATGTCGAGCCGAGCGGAGTGAAGCACTAATAATGGTGAAAACTATGATTCAAATTCATACAAGCACTGCATTATTTCATTTTATAGGGTCATAAAATTTGATAGATTTTAGCACTGCTACTGCTTTTATATTATCATTAATATGTAACTTTGATGCAGCCTCCACTAAGTTGCAATAAAACCGAAATAGTTTAACTTTGAACAAAAAATAGTATCTATGAATGGTGGTCATTTCATCTGTGCCATAGAGGAACAATAGCGTAAGTAGATATCCCATGACATAGGGCGTTTATGTCGCAACTTTTACTGTTATCTCAAGCCGATTACTGTCGACTATTGTTGATTTTTACTGTTTTCACCGGGTATGAGTGTATGAACGGCACAATATGAGAGACTACGAGCGTCACACAGCTTCACGGAAAAGAACTACGTGGACTATCGGCTTGAGATAACATTGAAAGTTGCGAAATAAACGCCCTATGCCATGGGACATCTACTTATGCTATTGTTTCTCTATTTCTGTGCTTCCTGTGAATGTGAGAAGTTGTACGTATACTATTTTAAAGTATTGCTGCTTTGAACTACTATTTCAAAGTAAAGCTATTGCAACAAGCAAAATATCTTGACCTTCTCTTTTTACACTCAAGGCACAATAAAGTAAGCCTATGTATAAACAAACTACAAGACGATTAAGGGGCGATTGCCCTTATCGATAAGGGATTATCTCTTGCGCTCGGCTAAAAACCGGTTTTTGCGCCGCAGTTAAAAAATCGGTTTGCTGAGATCGGGATTAACCACGCTCGAGCGCAAAAGTTGGCCGACCGGCAATTATCGCAGGGAAAAACCTGCGGTCTAAAAATCGGTTTGGTGAGTTCCAGTCTAGGCTAAAAATTAATCTCGGTGGATTGCTGAGTTCAAGCGTAGATCAACTCGGGTTTAAAAGATAATCTCGGTGGATTGCTGAGATCGGGATCAGGCTAAAATGTGATAATCTCAGGAGCAAAAACGATGATTTTAGACTCCAACTTAGACCTGCTAGGAGGCAGGTTTAAGTTCGGGATTAAGCTATTAACTTGCTATTGTTTCGATTTTATCAAAAACCAGTGTCAAATTGGGGTTCGTCTTTGAATTCTGAACAATTTCATTACCCATAAAGTCATATTTGAAAGGTTTTTCCACTGATGTTCAAAATATTATAACATAAGAAAGTGAAAATGAAAACACCTTCAAACAAAAAGAAAATTCTATACCTATCACGAGAAGGGGGTCCGGGGGCCTCCTCCGGAAAATTTTAGAAAAATACCCTCAATTTGGTGAGATTTCAAGCAATTTCTACTTGAAAAACTACATCCTAATAATGAAGTTTCTTTATGTTCAGTGGGCTGATTATTATTTAATTTTTCATAGAAAATAATATATCATAGGCCTATGTTATTTCAGTTCATATAACAAATAGAATGGAAATATAATTCTATTATATTTAATCTATCCAGTTTCAAAGTTATAGTCTTCAAACCTAATGATTTTAATGATTTTTACTCAAGTGCAAAAAAATATATTGTGGGGAGGGATATATCCATCTTCCCAGATATTACTGGAGATTTGTATATCCTCCTGTCCCCGGTGGAAACTACTCTTTAATCATAACATAACTGGGACATTTTGTGGGTACCATACTAAAAAAAAGGTGCTGAAGCATTGTTTAAGGGAACTACGTTTCAATCACATGAACTGATTTACATACATGATCTTTTCATATTCATGCATGAAACTGAATGAACAATTATTATCAATACATGTTATATTGAACTTTAAATTGTTAAAGATGGTAAAAACAAAACTGACTTACTTCAAAAAGATCTTTCTGAAGGATTCGTTATACGCAGTTCCATTAAGATACTGTTTGAAAGTTACCTATTTATTTGTCTCTGGCAGTACGAACTAGCCCATTCACTGTGTAGCCCATAATTTTATTATCATTCTGATATTCTCTCAAATATATTTTTTAGTTTAAACAATGTCTTGAAGCAAATTCTTTTGACTCAATTTCTATCATTGGTCGATTACCTTCTACGAATCTAGGCTACGATAGTATCAATGCTATCTATAATTGGTTTGAACATAATATGGAACTGCACCTACACCAGTAATGAAGGAGAACTGTATTAAATTCAATTCAATTCAAATCAAATTTATTTCCTCCACAAAATTCAACAATTACAAAATTTAGGATAATGTACCTTAATCTAGTTTACTTACATTCTATCAACAAAATAAAGGTACAAGAGGTGGAAATGAAACCACTGGCATAAGTGAAAATCACTTGTTCGCCAGTAGGAGTAGCATATTGTCAAACTTCGGTCATCCACATCTAATTAAAAAAAAAAAAAGATGTATACAAAATAACATAAATAAATTACAACTTATATTCTAAGAGAATTAATCAAGCTATGTATCGAGACTCTTAAATTTAGCAGAATAGTAGTACAATTACAATGGATGTAAATTAAATTATCTACACAATATACAAATCAAAATAATGACTCTCAGTTATCCATTTCTTAATATTCCTTGGTACACTTTTGGAAGGTAGTTCTATGATAAGCCCGGGTGGAATAGAATTTATTAGTTTTGGAGCTATATAAATTAATTGCTTACGAATAAGTGTTAGGTTTGAAACATATGATGCGAATTTGTACAAATTATACCTAGTCCTATGATTTTCATTATTTAATTGCATAAAATTAAAATTGTATCTACAAAAATATTTAATCACGCTCAAAACATACATTTGTCTTACTGTCATGACTCTAATATCCTTGAAAGCACTCATTGAGGGATAAATGGTTGGTTTATTCAATATTGTTTTTATTATCATTTTATAGGCAATACGGCAGTGAAGCTCTTGTTGGAAGTAATCAGACGTGTTTTGAGAGTTGAAACGAAGCTTATAACTGTGGACATTTCTCAATTCCTAATTACAATAAGGTGAGTTTTGGACTTTAGTTGTAAAAACCAGAAATCCTAGTGGTGAAAAATTTGGATGTTGTTTGATGATATCTGTTAAAATAACAAGGGTTTTCTGGTTTTGAATGTTTATTCTTGAAAATTATGTTATGCCGAGTCGCTCTCACTCACACACTCTCGCCGAGTCGCTCGCCGAATGACCAACATAAGCAGATCGTGATCCACACTGCAGAAATGCGTGTAGAATTATGCGCCACGAACTTGATGTGTTTTTTTTTACTTTACTTTCATCAGCTGATGTTTTCTTACTATTTCTGTATTTGTACAGAAACAGTAACATGCAGATACAATGAGCATAGATAGCATCAGCTGATAAATAGTGAAATTCGAGTGTCTGTGGCGCATAAGTCTGTACGCACTTCAATTTGACCAGAAGACGTCAGTGGTAAAGAGCTACTTGCCTTCCCTCGTCTCGCCCCGACAAAAATCTGAGAGATGTCGAGCCGAGCGGAGTGAAGCACTACCTCCGTAAACAAAGTCATAGTGTATTCGTGTGACGTCTGCACAGGTAGGGCTCCTACACCAATAAAAACCCTAGCTGATATAGATCAGCTGAAATCAACAAATTTTTATTGGCATAGGAACCCTACCTGTGCTGACGTCACACGAATGCACTATGGCTTTGTTTACGGAGGTAGTGAGTGAAGGCGAGCGATGGCATAGTAGGCATCCATACGCTCGTCGTCATTTGTAGAGACACTCGGCGAGAGTGAAGCGCCGGCATTAGCTTGGAAGTAGATACTCGGCGAGAGTGAAGCTCCGGCATGAGCTTGAGAATATAATATCAAATTTAAAATTAAACTAATGATTTGTGATTCAAATTCATACAAGCACTGCATTATTTCATTTTATAGGGTCATAAAATTTGATAGATATTAGCACTGCTAGTGTTTTTATATTATCATTAATATGTAACTTTGATGCAGCCTCCACTAAGTTGCAATAAAACCGAAATAGTTTAACTTTGAACAAAAAATAGTATCAATGAATGGTGGTCATTTCATCTGTGCCGTAGAGGAACAATAGCGTAAGTAGATATCCCATGGCATAGGGCGTTTATGTCGCAACTTCTACTGTTATCTCAAGCCGATTACTGTCGACTATTGTTGATTTTTACTGTTTTCACCGAGTAAGAGTGTATGAACGGCACAATATGAGAGACTACGAGCGTCACACAGCTTCACGGGAAAGAACTACGTGGACTATCGGCTTGAGATAACAGTAAAAGTTGCGACATAACGCCCTATGCCATGGGATATCTAATTATGCTATTGTTTCTCTATTTCTGTGCTTCCTGTGAATGTGAGAAGTTGTACGTATACTATTTTAAAGTATTTCTGTTTTGAACTACTATTTCAAATCAAAGCTATTGCAACAAGCAAAATATCTTTACCTTTTCCTTTTACACTCAAGGCACAATAAAGTAAGCCTATGTATAACAAACTACAAGACGATTAAGTATTACCATAGAGAAACAATAGCTTGAGTAGATATCCCATGGTTTATGTTGCAACTTTTACTGTTATCTCAAGCCGATAGTTCACGTATTTCTTTCTCAAAAAGGTGTGTGACGTTGGTAGTCTCTCACATTGTGCCGTTCATACACTCTCACCCGGCTAAAACAGTAAAAATCTACAATAATCGATAGTAATCGACTTGAGATAAGAGTAAAAGTTGCGACATAAACGCCCTGTACCATGGGATATCTACTCAAGCTATTGCTTCTCTATGGTAATACCTTGTACTTGAATTCATACACCCATGTAAATCTCTTTCCTGTATAGGGCTACTTGTAATATAAATATGAAGAAATAAAATCTCAGTACCCTTCTTTTAAAATATTCCATCACAACATGTTTCGGTCATTTATGATCACTTGAAAATGGCATAAATGATCGAAACATGTTGTGATAAAATATTTAAAAAAAGGGTACTGAGATTTTCATTTTCTTCATATTTACCCATGTAAATATACATGAAGCCAAGTTTCTTCCTTCAAGTTTGGAGAATACTGCTTGAATATAGAGCAAAATAGAAGAAACGAAAAAATACTTAGAATAGAATTCTTTGTCATAAACACATAGTGCAATAGACATAGTCATCAAGAAACAATAGTCATACAAAAGTAACTTAGAATCATTCATTTCTATCTCTATCTCTAAATTGCATTCAATCTCTATTCTCGTTAATTTATTTTTCATACTTTGTAAAATCCGTTGAATTATTAGCGATACTGTCATCTTCTCAGCCTTTTCCCACTCAGGTGGGGTCGGCGTTTCGGGTCACTCGCTTCCAGGAGTCTCGGTCATGGGCTTCGTTTGGTGTTAGTCCCTTCTCTACAAGATCTTGGGCGATACAATTTTCCCATTTCTTCCTAGATCTTCCCCTCTTCCTAGTGTCTTCTTCGACATATAAGTGGTCGATCTTTTTCCCCACATAATCGTCCTCCGAATGTCCGTACCACTGCAGTCTTTTTTCTTTGATATTTCTGTAACCTTTATTCTGTTTCTTATTATTCCATTTCGGATTCTATCCCTTCTATTTCGGCCGCAACTCCACCTCCGCATCTTCATTTCAGTGACCTCCAGTCTGCGTTCAAGGCAGTAGCGGCTCGTGATCTTCTAGCTTGGGGGTTCAACCTCATGATCTATTGGAGAGAAAGGTCAATAGGATATAGAGTATTGCGCATAATCAAGTGTAAACGTGATCAATAATAATTACACCCCAAAGGTTGAGCTTATTTTCTACAAATATAAATTTTTTGTCCTGTTCATATTTTTCTTGTTTGATTTTTACTTCGGGAGTTGGTCACCATTATGTTTTATTTTACACCTACCCTCAATATTAATATTGTTTGTATTTAACAAATACTGAACCTTATTCATATTTCTTCATCAAAATGCTGTTACGGTAACACAATAAATTATATTCACACTCTCACTAAAAGAAAATGGACACACTAGAAATACTCACGAATACACAAAACACACTAGAAATTACTATATTCTTCTACACGCAAAACAAATTTATATAACGAAAAATGCAGTGAGATCTATCACAACTGTAAACAGTGTATACCCGTAACCATACCGTATAACCTCAAAACTGTCACGCTTAGGCTACTTCTTGTTTACCGCTTTTTTACTGTTTACTGCCACCAAATTTAAATTTATTGGTTATAAGCAAGTTCAAGATGGCACTGTATCCGTATCACGAATACTCACGATTCATTCCGAGGTTTACCGAATGCTTCACTTGCCTCGGCTAGGTTCGGCTACTCTCGGATGAACTCGTGCAAACTTGGTTCACACAGGATTGTGAACCAAATCCGTGCTAGCAAACCGATTCCCCTCCTCCGTTCCACTACCATACCCAGCCCTGTTTTTGGGTTCACATCGGGAAATGAACACTGCTTTCCATCTCCACCATTCCATCGTCATTCCATTCGGTGCTGTTTCAAGCAAGCCACTCCGGGCTCTCAGGCACCGGCCGCAAAACATCGACATTAAGTTTACGTAGATGAAAAATGTTGTGATGTAATTTAATGAGTATAAAATAGAAATATAATTATTTGAGTTGCAAATTCATCATTGTATAGGAAGTTGATTCAATTCTGGGGGTTCAATGAACCATTGAACACATAGGACGAGCCGCCACTGGTTCAAGGACTGTTCAAGGTCTCCGCTCCGTATGTCAACGCGGGCCGCACGACTGTTTTATAGATTTTTCCCTTTAGTTTTTCATTCATTCTTCTATCACAAAGTATTCCAGTCATTTTCCTCCAATTTATCCAGGCTGTATCATTATACGTATTAATAATTAGCGCTATTGCCGTTCAATGTAAATTCGTGTGTAAGCCAGTATATATCTAGGGTGCTACGACATAAGCAGACAAGTCACAAAATGGTCAAAATGCGTTTTTCGGCCTAACATATTAAAAAAATCATGTTTTTGGACTCAGGGGACCTTGAAACGTATAGAAAACTTGAAATTAGGGTACCTTATTTTTTTTGGAAAGCAATACTTTCCTTACCTATGGTAATAGGACAAGGAAAGTAGAAATAGAGATCTATCGTTTGGTCATAGTAATATAAGTCAATCTTGCTTATTACTGGAGTTATAAGGCTTTTTCCGTAATAGTATAAGTATAAATCTTTATTATGTGACAGGGAAGAAGCATACAAGTCAAGTTAAATCCCTTTAACCCATTTGTTTTTACATCGTCTGCTAGGGAAAAAGCAGACAAGTCAATTTATCCCCCCGTAAACCCAGGTGTATTCTCATCATATGCTGCTGGAGGAAAAGCAGACAAGTCAACGTTTCTTGAATGGAAATGAATTACATGGAAAAATCAACCATTATAATTATAAATTTTTAAGCTGCGTACAACAAAGTTATTAACAAAATATTAATAACTTAATCCTTATGGATTCTATTAGATTGAATATAGCTTATCATGCACATGATGATCATATGTGTTTGTTAAGTTCCTTTCAATCTAATAGAATCTATAAGGATTGAGTTATTAACATTTTGTTAATAACTTTGGTGTAAACGCGGCTTAAAAATTTATAATGGTTGATTTTTCCTTGTAATTTAAGAAATTCAAGAAACTTTTCCTTGTCTGCTTCTTCTCCAGCAGCAGATGATGAGAATACACATGGGTTTACGGGGGATAAATTGACTTGTCTGCTTTTTTCCCTAGCAGACGATGTAAAAACACATGGGTTACAGGGATTTAACTTGACTTGTATGCTTCTTCCCTATCACATAATAAAGATTTATACTTATACTATTACGGAAAAAACCGTATGCATGAATAAATAAATAAAATTGAACCCTGTAAATGTGATTCATGGGAAGATAGAACATTATTTTACACACACTCTAATTCCAATATTTAATGTGTTGAAACCAAAAATTTAGACACGAAACAATATGAATTATTGTACTTTTGATTAGTACACGGATTGGAAATAAACCAGATCTTGTGTTTTCAGAATATGAAATTGCTACTGATGATACGGATATAGCTGAGACCAGAATTGTTCAAGTGATGCGGCCTCTCTGAATCCTGCCAATAAGGTAATACATATTCTTAGAAAGTGTAGTGGTAGTATATTTTCTGTATTTAGTTGCAGTTGAATACTTTACACTGTAGGAATTATCCATAATCTTTATTATCAAACGAGAATCCAAATTCAATTCTGTAAATCACCCCGAAGACTTCTGCTACTGCAAATATTGACAACAGGGTAAACAGCTAGATGGAATAGTAGCGCTCATCGAATTTCCATCTAGTGAGGTCCACGTTATAATGGCAGTGAAGAAAGATAGGAGAAAAACGTTGCCAAGTCTCTCCATTTTGCCACTGACTGTACACAGCTGTTATTCAATTCACCCATTAAATTTAATTTGATAATAATTATCATTTTCTTGATAAAATAATCAAATTAAAGTAAAAATAATCAAGAAAATATATTTTTTCATAATTTGATTCAAAAATTTGCTTTCATAACTGAGATCAGATTTTTATTTTGATACAAACCTGAAATGGCGGCTAATTTAAAAAGCTGTGATACAACAATCTGAATTTCAAAACAACAGAAATCAAGTTATATGGTAGGCATTCTATTCCAATTTCTTTTAAAAATTATACATAAATAGAAATCCTATTCAAAAATAAGTAATTTCAATAGATTAATTCTGAAATAACTTTTCAATATTATTTATACCGGTACGAGTAGGTCTAACCTATACGTGTAGGCTAACTGAAGCATGGATGAAGTCTAGGATGGTTAGTTATCAACTTTAAAATGTCATTTCAGGTATTTTAATTTGTGTTTCTCTCATACTAATGTTTGAAAATTATTTTATTGTTTCAAAAATACATTTTAAATCAACGACTTGTGTACTCAAGTATTTTGATATCCATGATATCCTATACTATTAAACGAGCAATTTCTTTTATATGTTTATAGGCTATATATGTATGTGACCGGATCTCGAAAACGGCTCTAACGATTCTCACGAAATTTAGATCAAAGTAGGTTCATGATATGAAAATTCGATCGCACTAGGTCTAGAAGAAAAAAATGGCGGCTGAGAATTGTTTGTTCACTTTTGTACAGTCACTGTCAAAAGTAAAAATAAAATATTCTGGCAAATAGACAACATTGCAAAGCGTGAGAGAGATAGTGCTATATGTTTTGTTGTATGATAGAAAAGGACAGCAACAGTATTGTCAATCGTACACTGCCATTATAATGTGGACCTCACTATAGCTGTTTACCCTGTTGTTAATATTTGTAGTAGCAGAAGTCTTCGGGGTGATTTTCAGCATTCATTTTGGATTTTCGTTTAATAATAATTATAATTTCATTAGCATTTGAATAAATGCAATATCTCAGTAATTTCCATCTGTATCCATAATCTATTACAAACTAGACGGATATGGCGAAGCGAAGCGAGCCTGACGGCTAGTCTATTATATTTATAATAAAGGAAATGATTGGCTTATACACGTATGGGATAGTAGATTCACGAATCATCACGTCTGAACTACTCAACTGATTAGCTTTTTTGCATACTGATTATTAATTTACCGAGGATGGTTCCAGGCCTATTTTAAATTCAATATTTTAGTAGGACAAGTTATTAATTAGACCCTTGCAGAGCACGGGTTACCTGCTAGTGATCAAACTCATAGAGATTTTGTTCGAAAGACATGAAAATTTATTTACCTAGAGTTTTTGAGCAATAAACAATTTTTTCCTCCATGATACCTTTCTTATTTATTTAGCGTATGGCAGATACACAACAAATATATAACTAATGAGTCTCAAATGCCTACATATACACTGTATATTTCCAATTCTTTGAGATGTTGTGTAGTTTTCGGTCAGGAGAACATAAGTTTGTCTGTTCCATTATTTGCTAGTCCATTTAGCGTTATTCCTTTCTAAAAGGAGTCGATATTTGCGGGTCGCAATTAGTAAGGGGCCTAATCGCAAAACAAAACTTTCATAGATGATTCTTTTTATTTCATTCAGGTAGCTGTAGAGGTGCATTTACATTAGTCAAGTTTACTTGAATTGAAGTTTTGTATAATTTGAATGTTTTTTTGGAAACTTGAAGTAGAGTTAACAAGAACAGAAGGTTGAAGCCACTAAACCAATGTAGACCCTTCTTCAAGTTTTGTAGATGTTGAACATGTTTGACTTTTGTGCCTATTATTTTTATGATTATATTATTAAATATATTAATATATATTGTGTATATATTTGAGATTGCAGTAAAGGTTCTCATCATAAATAGAGAATTGTCCATCTGTTTCAAGCACATCTCCAACCTTGACGTCTAGAGATTTTGTTTATATCTTAGTGCCGGTTGCACAAAAGCCTGTTAAATTTCAATCGTTATTAATTTCACAAGAAGCAATCAAAGAAGCCTTCTTCACGAAAATCCTGGTTCTTGTGAAATTAATCACGATTAAAATTTAACCGGCTGGTATGCAACCGGACCCTAAACTGACAATGTTAGGTTAGGCGCACACCAGTTGGTCAAGACAAGACAAGACATGATCAGACACATTACTTTACATAGTTGCTTATGACGCAACACACACTGATTAGTCATTGAAATTGGACATGAATCCATAAGCAACTATGTGAAGTATTGTGAGTGAACGTGTCTGATCATGTATTGTCTTGTCTTGACTAACTTAGTGCCAGTGCCTAGAGCCAGCCTTAGAGCTTTTGTGCCTAGCCCTAGTAAAAAAATTTGATCTTGTTTGTGTAGTAGCTTTGGTGATGGTATATTGCTGTAGTATATTGATTGGTAGTGTATATTGGTGGTAGTATATTGGGATAGAAGAATAGATGGTTGCCATGTCTAATAACATGACTTAAAATTGTCACATAATCTAAAGAATTAAGAAACCAGTTCCGGTTGCTACACCATTATTAATTTCTGGTAGACTGAAAGCTTGTGAATTAATTTATTTACAACAGTATGTGATCACACGGGAAAATCCCAAAAATTGCTACCCAATCAAGATAATAATCAAGGTGAATATAATCAGAGAAATAAGTTTATGATACACTATATTCTGTTTTCTATCGAGCGGCAGAATTTATCATGTAAATGGAACCATATTATGATTGGTATGTATTAACGTTTTTGTTGAGGGCTACCCTTATTTATCTGGAAATTAGAAAATCTAAGTATCCTTTTTTGAAAACTTTACGTTATTAATCACTACATGTTTCGATATATTTTTTCATACATTTTCGAGCGACTGAATCACTAATATGTCAAACATCTTGTGAGTAATAAAGTATAGCTTTAAAAAAGAGTACATAAATTGTTAAATTCTCAGATTGGTATTGGTATATGGCAGCCAATGAATCATATGGTTAAATTTATACGTTTTATGGCCGGTCGGAAGTACTACGGCGAGCGAGAAACAAAAAATGCTTTCAAAAGTGTAGGGACACATACTACGGCACCGCGTCAGCACCGTCACCGTGTTTGTTGCCCGAGCCGTGCCCGCGCCGTCACCGACTAGTACAGTTTACTTTTTGACGGTGACGGTGCGGGTTCGTTTAACATGAAGAGTGAAAATCTTATTGAAGAATACGGAATTTTCCAGTTTTGTACGATCAAAGTGATGAGAAATATGGTTGAACGGAAAAATTTGTTGAACCATAAGTAAAAGTGGAACCAAATAATAAGTTAAGCCAAAGGTATAATAGACATAATATTATAATAAATAATAAAATAAACAATAAAAAGTATAAAAGGAGGAACCCGTGAATGTGTCTTGAATTTTAAATTTGAAACTACGTTTAGATACATAAGGCAGAACATAATAATTTTATTGCTGGTATATATTTCCGATACATGACTGATTGTTGTATCGTTATGCACCGAAATATATACCAGCACTATGATTCTCATCATAAAGTTTAAAATTGAAAAATATGAATTTGAATCGGATGTAAGAAGATGTTGATAGTGTTAATATTATTAACAATAGTTTAACACATTCAGAAATCAGAACACAGTAGCACTACAGAACTGAGACACTGCTGCCGCTCGGCTGTCGCACGGATATGTGTGTTCTCCTACCACCATCACCGTGTCGCGGACGTAGCTCGGCCGTACGTCGGCGCGGGCTCGGTGCCGTTATATGTGTCCTGACCTTTATTTTAAATGGTGTCGCAAACGAAACTGGATTGTCTATAGTATAATAAATCAAAGGTTGTTACAATTATTGCAAGTTGTCTTGTCTGAAACTATGTATCAACAATTCCGAATTTTCAAAATTGATGAACACCCATAATATTATAATCTGAATAAAACAAATTGAGATTCTAACAAATTATCCGTGTTACATAATTGTTCTAAATTCGAATCTTTCTATTCAAGATTAAAGTCATACTATGACTGTATGTATTAAATTTGACGACACAGTCTCAAGTTGAGACTCTTAACAAAATATCCGTGATGCCTAATTCTGCTAAATTTCAATCTTTTCATTCAAGATTAAAGTCATACTATGACTATGTATTAAATTTGACGACACAGTCTCAAGTTGAAACTCTTAACAAAATATCCGTGATGCCTAATTCTGCTAAATTTCAATCTTTTCATTCAAGATTAAAGTCATACTATGACTGTATTTATTAAATTTAACGACACAGTCTCAAGTTGAGACTTAACAAAATATCCGTGATGCCTAATTCTGCTAAATTTCAATCTTTTCATTCAAGATTAAAGTCATACTATGACTGTATGTATTAAATTTGACGACACAGTCTTTGATGACTTTCAATGTCATTTTGAAGTCCATGCAGAGTTGTCTGTCAATATTTGATCTATCTGTATTGAGATATTTTATTGTTAAAAAATGTCCATTTGTTTGGACTTTTAATGTCATTTCGAAGTCTAAGTTATATAATTTAAATGATTGACAAGTCCATATACCCCTTTGAGAGGAGGTCAGTGGCTTCTAAATCATCTATCCATCTATCTTTCTATGTAGAGTTGTCAAATTTTGATCTAGGCCAATTTTTGATCTTCTAGTCTATCTTCTATCGCCTATATAGGCCTATCTAATTTTCTTGATAAAAATGTCCATTTGTTTTGTTCTCATAGAAATATGTTTCTATCTTACAAATTCGGTTCCCAACTAAGTAATTGCAGTCACTCTTTGAGGGAGCTTTAGTGAGATCATATTCAAGCTGTCAGTATTGTTTGAATGGGAAGCTTGTATGTTATTTATAAGGAATGCTGACAGTTTGGAGTAAATCTCTGCATTTGCTTTTTGTGAAATTTCCTTATTTTTTTATTTACCTTTTTATACTTTTACCTTTTTATGCTTTTTGTGATTTACCTTATTTCTTTGTTCATTCGTGTTTGGGTAAAAATAAAACTTGCCTTTGTGATTACTTTATTTCTTTGTTCGTTCGTGTTTGGGTGAAAAGAAAATTTGATTACAACACACATGATTTACCTCCGTCTTTTTACGTGAGAAGTGTATTTATTATCGTCTTTTTTCTTCAGGGCTACTTTTAATATAAATAAAAATATAAATCTCAGTACCCTTTAATAGTTATTTGTATATCTAGAGTGAAAAGTACGACTTTTTCTCCCTGAGGGAAAAGCTTGAAGCCCGAGGCGAAGCCGAGGGCAACAATTTTCCTGAGGGAGAAAAAGTATTTTTCGCTCGTGATGTACACAACATTTTTCCTCCATCTACATTTTTTTATAGAAACTGCAAATAAAATCATTC